>NW_026973716.1:387500-390000 GCF_035594125.1 Scylla paramamosain
TAGAAATAAAGTCATTAGAAGTTAAAGAGCTGAATATTTATACAAGTCAGAATATTTATCGGAATTTTGTGAACGCGAATAGTTTCCCCTGATGGCACTCTCGGCGATGCTTGCTCTTGCGGTGATAAATTGCACTAATTACCACTTCATATTTTAAATAGTATACATTTTTGCATTCCAGGCAGTCTCATCTGCTTTAATGATGCTAGAGAAAAAAACCTGCAGGCAAGTCAAACACTGAGCATGACTGGGAGCAAACAGGTAGGCTGGGAGGCGGCTAAACAGACAGCCAGCCAGCCAGCCAGCCAGACAGACAGACAGACAGACAGATAGATGGAGAGACCTGGAGTGAAGGAGCCAGCCAACCACCCGGACAATGGGCCCAGTCATTCAGTCAACCAGTCATCCAACCATTGCCAACCAGCCATCTTAACTGTCAGCAAGATATTTAGTCAGAAAGTCAGACCGCCAGGCAGTTAGAGATTAAGGCAGTGGTTCCCAACATTTTCCTGGTCGCGAAACACTTGGAAGTCGCAAGCCAGGTCACCAGTGCCACGAGCAATATCCCAGACAGTTAGCCACTTAGCTGTGTAACCACTTCAACATGACGTTAATCATCCTTGCAACAATTCAGTTCAAAAAGCATCAATGAGACACGCGTGAGTGGGCAGCTAATGAGAAAGAAGTGAGCAAAGGAGAGCTTGTGAAAGACCCACCTCTCATTACCGCGTATTCCCCATTCACTGAGATGCCTAATGATTACCAAGGTTTAAGTGAAGGATCCCAGGGTTTCTGATCATTGGCCTTAAGTGCGTGGCTGGCTGCAGGTGACAGGATACCGCTCTGCTGAGCTGTGGGAGAAGAGAACATTCTGATGAGTATTAGTCTGGAAAGAATAGAGAATAACCTGTGCGAGAGACGTGATGTCACTATTTACACGTAATTCATTTATGTGGATGTGAGGCAGGTGTGTGGCGGGTGTGTGGCTGCTGTGTGGTGGATGTAGTGGAGCGGAGTGGAGTGGGGGGGGGTGGGCGGAGTGGATAGCGAAGTCAGCACCCGCCTAAAATGGTGTGGCTGAACCGGCAACCTGCAGGAGAATGATTTTATTCTGGAAAATGCAAACCATCGTATTCTCTAACGGCAGAAAGAGAGAGAGAGAGAGAGAGAGAGAGAGAGAGAGAGAGAGAGAGAGAGAGAGAGGTTAATAACTAGTGAAAATAAATCAGAATTGCGCATTGTCAGGATACAGTTTTCAGTAATTATCAGATTCACTATAACCTTAGAGATCATTATACGTATACTGTCATGTGTGTGTGTGTGTGTGTGTGTGTGTGTGTGTGTGTGTGTGTGTGTGTGTGTGTGTGTGTGTGTGTGTGTGTGTGTTTTAATAAATCCACTAACTTCACTTTCCTGCAGCTCAGAATTTCCAGGTATCATAAGGAAGAAAATGTTTCTCTTAACCTTCCGTCCTTCAGTGACCAGAAAACCATCTGACCTTGTCCTTACAGATCGTTAAAAATAAGTGTAGTGTCATGCGTGTGTGTATTTCTTTTAACAAATCTACTAACTTAACAATCTTGCAGCTCAACATTTACATGAATCATAAGGAAAGGATCTCTCTATTAACATTCCGTTCTTCAGTGGATCAGGAAAGTCTGGTCTTTTCCTTTGATCTCGTTTATATTAATTGCTCCCCTCCCACTGCATGAAGGAAAAAAAAAGCTCATTGGTAATTGAATTGTACAGCTATCAAAAATATTTAAGCGGTTTTTTTTATTTTTGTTATAAAGGAGTTATGACCTTTTTTTTTTTACGGTGCATTGTTTTCAAATGACGCGACTTTTTGTGTTCTCGATGATTGTTATTAATCCTGTTATTCCAATGTAATGAAAGCTTGCTTAAATAAATGCACGAGAACAATTATTGACGCGCGCGCGCGCGCACACACACACACACACACACACACACACACACACACACACACACACACACACACACACACACACACACACACACACACACACACACACACACACACACACACACACACACACACACACACACACACACACACACACACACACACACACACACACACACACACACACACACACACACACACACACACACACACAGGCTGATGTACAAATGAATATAAAATCAATGTGACTCAAAATTATAACATGATTTAACAAAGAAACTACTGAACTTTTCATTTTTGATGGTGTTCTTCGGAGTGCTGTGAAGAACCTTGGACAGAATAACCCAATGTGACCCGATTCGAAATGGTAATATGGTCCAGTATAAAAAAAAAGTTTATATTCTATCATGTTTTCCATAAAATCGTAAAGAAAAAAGAGGTCATCGTGCCTACTCGTGGCGGTCCCAATTTTAAGCTTACCTATTTTCACCTATCATCCCCACCCATAAATTTGCCCAATCTTTTAAAGTTCGGCACTAACAACCTGATTACTGAGTCATTCACCACTCTGAGAAC
>NW_026973716.1:395000-400000 GCF_035594125.1 Scylla paramamosain
GAGAGATGGAGCACCTGTCAGAAAGGGCGTGCGCGTTACTTAGTTATCCCCCCCAAACCCCAAAACACGTAAGTTTAACAACTGTTTGTGTAAGAATACATTATCCTATAAGTAACGTGCACAATCATACCTGTATTACGCAAATTATTTACGTAGAATATTGTCTGTGATCATTAATGCATGTCATCAGGTTTTGATCGGATTCAATAAACGATTCGTGTCATCGTGTGTGGGGTCTAAAACAACATTTGCCGCCTTCTGGCGGTAGTAGTAGTAATAGTAGTAGTAGTGGTAGTAGTAGTAGTAGAAGAAGAAGAAGAAGAAGAAGAAGAAGAAGAAGAAGAAGAAGAAGAAGAAAAGAAAGAGAAGGAGGAGGAGAACAACAGCAACCAATAAATAAAAAAATATATAACAACAACAACAACAACAACAACAACAACAACAACAACAATAACAACAACAACAACAACAACAACAACCCATCTCTCAAGCAGATGAAATATATTTTTTTTTCTTTCTTTCTTTTTTTTTTTTTTTGCATTATGCAGCCAAGGAGCTTTCCAAGACAAACAGACAGATAGACAGACAGATAAAGGAAATCCAGCAGAAGGTGAGTAATGCCAGAAAAGAGTTGCACCAATGAACCTTGCCTGCTTAAAAGGTGTGTGTGTGTGTGTGTGTGTGTGTGTGTCTTACACACACACACACACACACACACACACCACACCACACACACACACACACACACACACACGTGTCTGTAGTGTTCTATAATAATGTGTAATCTGTGCCACATTCCTCACCATGCAATAGTGTGTACTCTCCTGATCACACTGCTGGCCAGACTGCGGAGCGCCACAACACTCCGTAACACATTCCCAAGTGTGCCGGGCAACATCATTAATTAAACCCATCTGTGACCTCAAAGAACGAACAGGAAGAAAATTAATCTAGCCTCTAAGTAATTCTTGACACCCCAACCTAACTAGTCCTCAGATCTTAACTGTTCTCATCACACGCCAGCTTCACTACCGACACACACACACACACACACACACACACACACACACACACCACACAGATATTGACCACAGCCAGGAGTTGCACATTGCCTGAACATAAACATAAACACCAGACGAAACATTACACACACACTACACACACACACACACACACACACACACACACACACACACACACACACACACACACGGGTAGTTCAGGTCAGGTTAGGTTACATCATTACGTAACTGTTTTATTTGTTTTTTTTTTATACTAAGGCACAGCATTAAGCTCTGGAGAGAGAGAGAGAGAGGAGAGAGAGAGAGAGGAGAGAGAGAGAGAGAGAGAGAGAGAGAGAGAGAGAGAGAGAGAGGAGAGAGAGAGAGAGAGAGAGAGGTTTTATTGCCAACACGGCATAAAATGTAAATAAATTAATGAATAAATAAAATAAAAAAAAAAATAAATGTCATGCCTCCCCAGTGAACGATATTAAATGGGAAACTTGGTCAAAACTTTTCCCATTTAACTTGAGATCACGTCAACAACGAGAGAAAACAGATAAGAAAGGGTGGGGGTTATGAGCGTCTCTCTCTTTCTCTCTCTCTCTCTCTGTTCCTAAAGGCGTTTTTTACCAGCGCATCAGAATATCAAACACTGTTTGATGTTTCGGCTGGGGTTTTGGTAAACACGACTACTGTGCTACCAGACGACTCTCGCTCGCACCGTCCTCGGAAAAACTGTCGTACGGATCATAACACAGACAGCAGCCGTGGTGGGGAAGTTTGAGTATCAACAAAGCCAGACTACGAGAAGTGAGTCAAGGGACGAGATAATGGACAGCAGCACCGACTCTGATACTTATCTGGAAGATGAGGAAAACCAGTCTCTTCTATCAGGACCTATGATGCCCTCTATTGGCAGTTGCAAGCGTGGCAGAAATGCAGCCAGAGGCAGATATGGGTGCTGTAGCAGTAGCAGCAGCAGTAGCTTGTGACTTCATGGAAAGGTAATTATAGTCGACCAATACTAATTTTAACTATTTGTATACTAAGGGTTCTCTGGAGATTTACAAAAAAAAAAAAAAAAAATTATAAATTTACGCTGCTTTGATGCATTAACATAGCAGTCACTGACAATAATGAAAAACCATTAGAAGTACCGGTATAGGTCCAAGAGTATACTCATACACTTTCCCATGGCTTTCTGATAGGAAACAGAGAGTAGTATTAAATGGGGCAATGTCTGAGTGGAAAGAAGTGGTTAGTGGGGTACCCCAAGGATCAGTGCTAGGACCTCTTCTTTTCTTGGTGTATATTAATGATTTAGATATAGGAATTAGTAGAAAAGTCTCAAAGTTTGCAGATGATACTAAGATAGCATGTGCAGTACAGGGTAAAAAGGACAATTACAGAATACAACGAGGCCTGGACAGGCTGATAGCATGGGCAGACAGGTGGCAGATGGAGTTTTAATTCTAAAAGTGTCAGGTTATGCATTTAGGTAAAGACAACAAACTTTAGCTATGAGATGGAGGGATGTTGGCTAGAGGCAGTGGAGGAAGGAAAGGATTTAGGTGTAGTGATAGACAGGACTATGAAATTTTCAAAGCAATGTTTTAGAAGCAAGAAATAGGGCAAATAGGATCCTGGGTTTTATAAATAGAAATGTTAGTTATAAAAGTAAGGAAGTGGTGCGTAGCTTATATAATTCATATGTTAGGCCCCAGTTAGAGTATTGCATACAGGCCTGGTCACCCCATTATTGGCAGGATATTAACATGTTAGAAGCAGTTCAGAGAAGAGTAACTAGGATGATACCAGCATTAAAGCGCCTGGAGTATAGAGATATATTAAAGGAATTAAACATGTTTTCATTTGAGAGGAGATGTATAAGAGGGGATATGATAGTGTTATTTAAAATGTTCTGTGGAATGTTAAAATGTGGAATGAAATCGTCGTGATGCCGCTACACAGAACAGCTACAACAATGGAGCGTCCATGATGAACGCAATGTTGGTGTTATCGCAGCAGCATTTCAAAACAAATATCATTTCTCCGATATATTTGCTTTAATACTGATATCAGTAGCATACAGCAATAAGGTGATCCTTTAATTCTTATTTTTCAGCAAGTACTATACAGAAATATAGCATAAACTATACCAAGTTCACATAACTGGAAGACGAAGTCACAACCACATGAACTGCCACGGACGTCCCTCACTAGACTTATGTCTGAACAGTGGTCGACGTATCACAAGACGACACAACCATTTATTTCAAGTCTTATGGACAATTCTTTTGAATTCTAATGCTAGGAACAAGTTACTACTTTGATCTTCTTTTCATATAAAACAATTATCATAATCCTTAGAGCCTCAGAATCGTGATTATTAAATGTGAAAAGAATGGCAATACCTTTCAGCCAATCACAGTGCGTGTTTGTTATTCTGGGCAGATTCGCTGCCGTGTATCAAACGTGTCCCAGGCGTTTGGTTAATTTAACCAATTTACTAACAGTCCAACCGACAATACATACTTACCTTGATTCACTTACCTACATACTTCCTGTGCCAACTTACCTGAGGATGTCCGTACACCAGAACACACCATAAACAGGACATCTGAAAGGGAAAGAACATTGTGTTGCACCAACACACTACACAACATACACCTACACTTGCTTCACACTGGATACGCGGCTGAGCTCCTCTCCTACTCCGCGCCCTGAGTCGGCGGTGGGCTGGTGTGACAGGGCTAAGCGCCAGCTCCACCCAAAAGTCCGCCGTCGAGGGGTTCCGGCCACTGGAAGGGCTCGCAGGCCTCCAGCTAGCGGAGCTAAGTGAGGGAGTTGCACCTCGTCCTGAGTCGCTGGCATCAGGGAACCACATCTTGGGGGGTGAAGAGTTGCGTGGTGTTAGCGAGGGGAATAGTGGTGGAATCTCCGCTTGACTCCACCTATGGTGCAACAGGGAGACACAGCCCGTCCTGTGCCATCACATGAAGCATGCACACAGTACACCTACACACTATATTAACACATATATTACACATTTATAAATTACTTACCTTGCAATGTATATAAGGAGTTCATAAATATATAATCTTCATAAATATATAATATAATATATAATCACAGATTAAATAAAAAAAAAAAAAAAAAATATATATATATATATATATATATATATATATATATATATATATATATATATATATATATATATATATATATATATATATATATATATATATATATATATATATATATATATATATATATATATATATATATATATATATATATACATATATATATATGTATATATATATATATATATATATATATATATATATATATATATATATATATATATATATATATATATATATATATATATATATATATATATATATATATATATACATATATATATATATATATATATATATATATATATATATATATATATATATATATATATATATATATATATATATATATATATATATATATATATATATATATATATATATATATAAATAAGGAAAGAAAACTAACTCAAACACATATTTCATATGTAAAACACAAGGCAGAGAAACGGAAATAGGACACAGAAAGAAAGAAAAGAACAATCTTGTTGACTGGGAAGGGACGCTTCTCATACAAAACATCACACAAAAATAGCAAGGTGGTTAGCCCACCAACTTTTCTCTTCTACGGTCTTTCAATATTTTCTAACCTTTATACTTCTTCTATACTAACTCTTATTCTTCACCCCTCTTTTCTAAAGAAAAAAAAAAAAAAGTTTGGTTAAACCAAGCAAGAACATCAAACACTGTTTGATAGCGTTTGATATTCTGATGCGCTGGTAAAAATACCTATAACTAGTGCCTAGAAATGCTGTGATTTTACATTTAATCTATTTATGTATTCAAACATCATCCTGATAAGACTGTCCATCAGGGATCAACAGTCTTTTTCACAAATTATATTGTA
>NW_026973716.1:407500-432500 GCF_035594125.1 Scylla paramamosain
AACAAAAATAAACAAACAAGCTTTAAACATCGAAAACTTTAAACGTCGAAAACTTGACTCAAATTAACCCAACCCTGTCTATTAACGTTCCAAACTGACCTGTCCCTGACCCTCGCTGACCCTGCTTAATCCTGACCTGACCTCACACCCTTCCTTTGACCTTAAAATAACTCTTTCAGCTTAATTCTGTTTCTTTTTAGGAGTTAATATTTGAGAGAGAGAGAGAGAGAGAGAGAGAGAGAGAGAGAGAGAGAGAGAGAGAGAGAGAGAGAGAGAGAGAGAGAGAGCCTCAATTTTCCTCATCTAACCTCGCTAGTCATGTTTTAAATTTATCTCGCTTCAAGACACCAGACACCACCAAACACCACACCACGCACACCACAACACCACACACGGCATCAAAACACCCTCTCTTGTTATCGAAACCCATTCATCAACCCACATAAAGAATTCCCGGTGTGTGTGAATGCTCTATGCTCGTGTCTAAAGGGTTGAGGGTCGAGACAAAGGGAGGATGAAGGGAGACAAGGAGAGGAACTAAAGGGTTGAACTTGAGCTGTTTATGTATGCTGGGGGGTTAGGGGCGGGGAGGTGGGTGGAAGATGTTAGTGGATAATACCTTGCCACCTGTTCCTCCCGCCAGGTGTGATGGAGGAGGGGGAGGAGGAGGAGGAGGAGGAGGAGGTGGTGGTGGTGGTGGTGGTGGTGGTGGTATATTTCAAAACAAGTTATCACTCTCTCTCTCTCTCTCTCTCTCTCTCTCTCTCTCTCTCTCTCTCTCTCTCTCTCTCTCTCTCTCTCTCTCTCTCTCGTACTCCATTCACTAAACCAAAACCACGAAATTTAAACCACCTCCTCCTCTTGCTCCCCCTCCGTCAGCAGTAACTGGGGCGCTGGCGTAGGTTGGGTGGACTTTGGGGCGTGGGGAGGCGGGGTTCATAACAAAGAGATCGTGGCGTGGTGTGTGTGATAGCGATGACTCTCCTTGCGGTACTGACCTGGCCCCCCCACGCCCCCCACACGCCCCCCGTCAGAGACCATCCTCAAGTCGTGGGCGCCGCCGCTAATGGCCGCCCCTCCTATCTTGTTAGGTGTCCGTCTCACTATCACTGGGGAAGATCCGGTCTCGCGCCTTACTAAATCAAAGTCTCTCTCTCTCTCTCTCTCTCTCTCTCTCTCTCTCTCTCTCTCTCTCTCTCTCTCTCTCTCTCTCTCTCTCTGTGCCATCACCACCTACCTCTCTCATCTTGATAAATCTCATAATTACAGCACACAGTCATCAACCCTTTCACACCATAAATAGACGTACATAGAAACACACACACACACACACACACACACACACACACACACACACACACACACACACACACACACACACACACGAAGACGCGGGAAGGAAAGAAGGAAGAAAAGAAAATGGGAGTAGAAAGGAAGGAAAGAGACCGAAGAGAGAGAGAGAGAGAGAGAGAGAGAGAGAGAGAGAGAGAGAGAGAGAGAGAGAGAGAGAGAGAGAGAGAGAATTACAAACTAGTACATAATCTCTTACTTTATTTCTTGACTGTAACACACACACACACACACACACACACACACACACACACACACACACACACACACACACACACACACACACACACACACGGACAAACAAACAAACAAAACATTCCCTCCCCCACGGTGGAACACAAACACGCCCATTTACGCTAATTAACCGGTCCATCAGGCCACGTGGGGCGGGGAGCAGGTGAAAAAGGGGGCAGGCCGGACAGGTGTTCCCAGGTGGGGTGGACACGTGGGGATAAGGGACCTGCGTGCGATTCCTGGACCTGATAAGCAGTGGGGTGGAAATCGCGTCTTTTTTTTTTTTTTACCTTATTATGAAGTAAAATAGTGTTGCTGGAAATTATATACAATTCTTATTCGTATTGAGTAAAAAAAAAAGATTCTTCGTTTCCTTATTGTGATGTAGAGATAACGTTCCTGTTGAATTATCTACAATCTTTACTCGTGTTAAGTTGAATTTCTTACTTAGCTGAAAAAAGCTCTGTTGTATGAAAAAATAAAAGGTAATGTTAAGATGAAAACTTATTATGAGCCAAGTACCGCAGTAGTGAGCCAGTTTCAGCTGTTGCGAGCCGTGTTCCTCCCCTCTGAGGCAATTACTGTTGTTGTGAGCCAAATTCCTCCCCTCAGAACCAAATCTCCATCACAAAAAAAAAGACTGCTGTGAGCCAAATTCCGCTGTTGTGAGCCGAGTACCTCTCCTCTGAGCCGGGTACAGCTGTTGTGAGCGGAATAATGCGGCTTTGAACCAAATAACGGTGTTTTTAGACGAATTAAACTTTTTATTAACCAACGCCTAGTCTGCTTATGAGCTTATAATTATTTAAGACCCACTTACTGAGCATTATCATTTATTCATTTACATTCTGCTTCTGTAATGTCCGGACCCCAAAGTTGCACAATGAAACTATTATTATTTTTACATCCATTATTGAGAAGCACTTAATATCACACGCATTCCCATTATCAACAGATCATTGACGAGGCACCAGACCGGCTTAATTTACCGCTATCATTAACTGCGTAAGGAGACCAAAAGAGGAGCAACGCCAAACTATACCACACCACACCACACCACACCACACCACACCACACCACACCACACCATACCAGAAACAAAAGAAAACAAGACAAAACAAACTAAGACAAAAACAAGCCCATACCATATAAGACCAGGGAAGACCACAACAGACAAGAAGACTAAAGAAGGCGCCGCGACAGACCAAGCCACACCAGACCAAACAAAACAAAACAAGGCCAAACAAGACCAGACAAAACAAGACAAGACATGGTAAGACAACACCGCACCACACCACACAACACCACACCACACCACACCACACCACACCACACGAAGGCCCGCCATCTCATCAAACCAAGGCGCTCCGAACCCAATTCTTGCCAGAGAGAATGAATGTTGCAGTGCGGATAGAAGCTGCCGAACGGAGCCATTACCTTTGAAATATGAACCGCCGCCAGAGAGAGAGAGAGAGAGAGAGAGAGAGAGAGAGAGAGAGAGAGAGAGAGAGAGAGAGAGAGAGATGGGGGACAGTTGCTAGAGGATGTACCATGGAAGGGTCTCTCTCTCTCTCTCTCTCTCTCTCTCTCTCTCTCTCTCTCTCTCTCTCTCTCTCTCTCTCTCTCTCTCTCGGTTATCGGATGGTCTGTAGTGAGGAAAGACTCATTATGTCTCGTCACTGTTATGTCAGTGTGTGTGTGTGTGTGTGTGTGTGTGTGTGTGTGTGTTGCAAAGTGACAGGTAACTAAATTAAATAACAATAATAATTAGTAATGAAACGATGTTATTAATGTATAAAGTTTCTGGTGATCAGTAATTAAACACTCATTTCTTTGACAGACAAATTCCAGTAACACACACACACACACACACACACACACACACACACACACACACACACACACACACACACACACACACACTACTACTCCTCTTTCTCCTATTGTTCCTTTTCTTCTCGTATTCATGTTTCTCCTCTCATTCCTCTTTCTCCGCAAACTACCTCAACAAAACTAAAAAAAATAAAATAAAATAACAGCTCAGGAAAGAACTAGACAAAAGACTGACAACCTGATACCTAACCTAACCTAACCTAACCTAACATATCCAAACTTAACCAAACCTAACCTAGCATAATATGAACTAACCAAACGTATCGGAACCTAACCAAACCTAACCTAAGCTAACTTAACCTAACTTAATATCCTAACCTAAGTTAATTTAACCTAACCTAACCTATCGTAACCTAACCTAAGCTTACACTACCAAACATAACAACTGGAAGGGGGAAAGGGGAGGAGAGAAGGGTGAAGGGGGAAGAGGGGGTTGTGTTTGTGGAGGTTTGGGTGAGGGAAGGTATGAGGGGAGGCAACGAAGGCTTGGGGTGGGCTAAATGTTGTTGTTGTTGTTGTTGTTGTTGTTGGTGGTGGTGGTGGTGGTGGTGGTGGTGGTCGTAAGTGTTGTTGTTGTTGTTGTTGTTGTTGTTGTTGTGTTATTATTGATGATGATAATGATGATGCCTTAACGTTATTTTTGTTTACAGACATAAGTTACTCTTACAAACGAACAATAAACAAACAAACACAAAGAAAATAATAGTTAAGATAACAAGCACAAAATATACAACAAAACAACCTACCATTAACTACAGAAAATCACCATTACCTCATTAACACACTTATGCACACACACACTCACCCACTCACCCACAAACCCACCTACACCGACCCATCCAACACTCACCCGCCCACCTACGAAACCACATATCCCTTAACACACACATCCACCCATCCACTCCACACCCTTCCACACCCACGCAGTACAACGGAGAGGCGGCAATCATGGGAACTGATAAGGAATTGGCCACACCAGCGACAGAGATAACACAACGCCAAAGACCTCACTGATATATTGACGTCTCCTGGTAGAGGGAGGGAGGAGAGAGGAGTGGGAGAGGGAGCGACAGAAGGAAGAAGAAGGGAGAGGAGAAAGGGAGGAGGAGAAATGGATAGGGGCAGGAGGAATAAATGGGATAAAAGAAAGAGAAGAAAAAGGAGAGAAGGATAAGAGGAGCAGGAATGGATGAAGGGAGAGGGGAGAAGAGGAGGAGGAATGGATGAAGGGAGAGGGGAGAAGGGGGAGGATGAATGGATGGGAGAAAAGGAAGAGGAGAAAAGGAAGGAAAGATAAGAGTAAGAGGAATGGATAGAGGGAGGAGGAATGCATGAAGAAAAGGAAGAAGAGGAAAGGAAGAGGGAAAATTGGAAGGAAGAGTATAAATGGAAAGACAGAGAAAGAAGGAATGGATGGAGGACGAAGAAGAGCTAGAAAGAAAGGGAGAGAAGAAAGGGAGGAAGGAATGATGGAGGGAAATGATGGAGGGAGGAGTAATGTATAGGAGGGAAAGAGGAGGATGGATGGATGGAGAAAGGAAGAACTGATGGAGAGAGAGAGAGAGAGAGAGAGAGAGAGAGAGAGAGAGAGAGAGAGAGAGAGAGAGAGAGAGAGAGAGAGAGACGTACCCAAGCACAAACCATCACATTTCTAGACACAAGTGGACAAGGAAAGTTTGAGGCAGGAAATTTCATTATATCACCCTTCCCTTCCTAGTCATGTCATTATTTCATTTTTCACTTCCACGAATTTCATCATCCGATAAGAAAAGTCGACGAAAAATTAATGATCTACACAACAACATATGATAACGAGACTGAAAAGATTAAATTGTTCTACGGAAGACATTTCATATTTGCAATTACTTTTTTTGTGTGTGTTCTTTTGTATTAATCATATTTAGAGACTCAGCTGTTATTTTTTGTATCATGTGTATAGTGTTGTCTATTCTAGCTTTATCTATTTTTATTGAACCATTCATTCTGCAGTATTAGGGAAGTAAAGAAAAGTTTACATACACAAACTTTTTTTCAGTATACTACCGTTTATTCATCATATTTTGGAGCAACAGCTGTTTTTTGTTTTGTTTTCATGTATATAGAAAAGTCTGGTATGCTTTTTATCCATCCCTTCGTTCTGCAGCATTGGGCGAGTGAGGCAAAAGAGAGGGAAGGGTTGTGGAAACGACAAAAATAAAGGAAGAAAGACCCAGTTTCCTGTCGCCGCCTGGAGACTTGTCCAGTGTATAAAAGATGCAAGCGCTACGTGGAGGGGGAGGGCACACACACACACACACACACACACACACACACACACACACACACACACACACACACACACACACACACACACACACAACAGGAAAACAAAGAGCAGCAAAAGAATCGAAAACAAAATTAATGGACACATCATCTTTGGCTTACTTCTGCCTCACAAAATTTTCCTCCTCCTCCTCCTCCTCTTCTGTCCTCCTCCTCCTCCATGTGTCCTCCTCCTCCTCCTCCTCCTCCTCCTCCTCCTCCTCCTCCTCCTCCTCCTCCTCCTCCTCCTCCTCCTCCTCTTCCTCCTCCTCCAGTTCCATTTTCCCGAGAACATTTCGTATAATTAATGGATAAAAAAGGGAGAAACAAAGAAGCAGACGAGAATTGACGCAATTTTTAGTATTGGGAGAAAGGGACAGAGGGAGGGTGGGCGAGGGGAGGGGCTGCCAGAACGTGAGGGGGTGAGGGGGAGATAATGAGGGGAAACACGAGTGGAAAAAGGACGTTAGGTAAAAAAGGAAAGATCTGAATAAGTAAAATCCAAGAACAGGTACTACTATTCAGGCTGTAAGTGCAGAGTTAATGGGAAGCTTTTAAAAGGATGGTGCAAACAGACAAGTGTGTTTTGTACAGGGATTGCCACGTATAGACTTGATGCCTTCCTGCACCAACCATTGTGTTCTTTGTTATTCTGCCTTTGTGTTCCTTAGTGTTCGTAGCCCAATCTATCCTTCTCTATAAGCTAATATTTTGCCACTCACAATATTACCCCCCGTATATTAACCGTAGGAGTACGTGAAATATGACACGCTAACACCGTAGACTTTTAATTGGCTTTCAGGGGTGACTGAAGAAATTTAACTATTGCTCTTGGTACTACTGCTACTACTACTACTGCTATTACTACTACTACTGCTACTACCACTACTACTACTACTACTACTACTACTACTACTACTACTACTACTACCAGTACTACTACTACTACTACTACTGCCACTACTACTACTACTACTACTACTACTACTACTACTACTACTACTACATCAGTCACATCTTACACAATGGAACAAAGATGCCTTAATAAATAAGTATTACAGTAGCACACTACATTGTAAGCAAGACAGTGGTATGTGTATTGCAAGCTTTCACTGTGGGTCACAGAGCAACGGTCCATCTACTCCCATCTACTCCCATCTACTGTCTGTCTGTCTGTCTGTCTGTCTGTATGTTTGTTTATCTCCTCGCTAGCTGAATCTTCAGGAATGAAATATTTTAACGATTTTTCCTCAGTTATCGACTGTGTGTGTGTGTGTGTGTGTGTGTGTGTGTGTGTGTGTGTGTGTGTGTGTGTGTGAAGCAACTCTCTCTCTCTCTCTCTCTCTCTCTCTCTCTCTCTCTCTCTCTCTCTCTCTCTCTCTCTCTCTCTCTCTCTCTCTCTCTCAGCATCCATATCAGTATTATCTCAACTTATATATAATTATCAGCTAAAAACAGGAAATGTGTGTGTGTGTGTGTGTGTGTGTGTAACGTAACAGGATCTTATTGAAATGGAACGACTTAGAGAGAGAGAGAGAGAGAGAGAGAGAGAGAGAGAGAGAGAGAGAGAGAGAGAGAGAGAGAGAGAAGCATAAATTACGATTAATTTTCCCTGTTGTATTCGCTTTTTTTCAGTTTTTCTTTTTTCCTGAAGAAGTTTATGGAGTTTTAGTGCAGTTCCCCCCTCTCTCTCTCTCTCTCTCTCTCTCTCTCTCTCTCTCTCTCTCTCTCTCTCTCTCTCTCTCTCTCTCTCTCTCTCTCTCTCTCTCTCTCTCTCCTATTACTGTTGTGTTGCTACTGTTTTTCACATTGCATCTTGAAAATGGAAGTACTTGTGTTACTGTTCTTTTTATTTGGTCCAGGGTTTGGTACAGGGTTATTTTTGTGTCTGGAATAAGCTTATTTACTTGTTGGTTAAGTGGCTAAGCTTGTATTACTGTTGTGTTGCTACTGTTTATTACTTACTCTAGCAATAATTTGACCAACTTCCTGATTTGATGCATAAACTCTGTTGTTATTGGCCATTGCTGGATCCAGAAAATGTAAAGTGTTATTCTGGTGTCTGGAAGAAGCTTAGTTACTTCTTACTTTTGTGTGCAAGCTCGCGTTACTGGTTATCACGTAATATAGGAACAACTTAACCTACTTCCTGGTTAAGTACATAAGCTTGCCTCACTCGTGTCATGATTGTACTAGTACTGTGGTGCTTTGAACTGTTGCTGTCACTGCGCAGGGATAATACAAGCACTGTGGAGGTGAACGTGCTGGCTCTGAGGTACTGTTAGCGTGTTGGTGAAGAGAAGGATAGGATGATGGGCAGTTTAGGTTGTGTAAGAAGGAGAATGATGGATCTGCGCGCTTATTTCTCGCGTTCTCAACCAAATGATGCCCTGGCGACTCATTACGGTTTCTGTTTACCCTTGCTTCTGAGTGAGATAGCCTGTGGTCAAGCTGATCTTTTCTGCTCAACTGCTTCAGAACGAGATGAGACTTGCCTTTCAACAACAAAAATTTCTGCTTGTTTTTTTTTTTTTCTGGTTTCTGAATGATAAAAGCCTAACAGTCTACATAACCTTTGCCCTTTTCGTCTTTCATTGTGTTAACTGGCTAGCTAGATATATGACTGCTCTAGGTGACTTAATGGCTGAATGGCTGGGCATGGCTGACTGGGTGGGTATGGCTGGCTGGCTGACTGACTGGTTAACTGGCTGACTGTTTGGCTGAGTGGCTGACAGTTTAGCTGGCTGGGAGAGTGGCTGGGTGGCTTTGGAAGTGACACAATAGTTCTTATCTGGCGCAAGATGAAGCGTTGGGAAGGGGATCACAAATCACAAAGCGTCACATGAATGAAACAAACAACTCGATATGTATCACCTCCTCCTCTCATTCCTCTTGAGTTATCCTGCAAAGTTACACGCCCTCCCTTCATGTGTCTCAGAGCAAAGGTGGCGATTGTTTGACCTGTTTCGCTTGATTACGCCAGAGAGAGAGAGAGAGAGAGAGAGAGAGAGAGAGAGAGAGAGAGAGAGAGAGAGAGAGAGAGAGAGAGAAGCAGGATAAACACGTGGAAACAGAGAGAGACAGGGAGAGAGAGAGAGAGAGAGAGAGAGAGAGAGAGAGAGAGAGAGAGAGAGAGAGAGAGAGAGAGAGGATAACAAGAGGTAAAAATAGATGACTGACTGACGAAACGGATGAAAAGGAAGCGGTCTTGTGTCCCGAGGCTGACGAAGTTGACGTGACTATGACTGGGTGAAGATAATGAGAGAGAGAGAGAGAGAGAGAGAGAGAGAGAGAGAGAGAGAGAGAGAGAGAGAGAGAGAGAGAGAGAGAGAGTTGTGTAACGCTTCCACAATGAATAAGTTAATATAGTTTTTTTTTATAAATGAAAGGTCACTTCTCTGTATGTGTGGTGGGGGAGGTGTGCGCTTTTTAATTTCATTACTAGTTTCGTCTTATATATATATATATATATATATATATATATATATATATATATATATATATATATATATATATATATATATATATATATATATATATATATATATATATTTTTTTTTTTTTTTACGATATTGATAAATTTGGGGTAAATAAAATATCTATCTTTCCGTCTGTCCAACTGTTTATGTACCTGTCTGTCCTATCTCTCTTTCTCTATCTATCTATTCATCTATCTACCTATCTATTTTTTCGTCTATCTATTTGTCTAAGCGTCTGTCTATGTGTCTATTCATCTATCTAACTAGCTATCTATCCACGCATCCATCTATCTATATGTTTACCTATCTGTCTACCCACTTATCCCTCCATCTATCTGTGTGTGTGTGTGTGTGTGTGTGTGTGTTGTGCTTCCCAGTCAGGTCCGTGTACAAGGGTCTCTCTGGGTGCAAGGAATTAGTGTCAGCAGGGCCAGGGCAGCTCAATGCATTCCCGCACCATCGTCAGCACATTTTTTTTTATCTTCCTCCCCCCAGAGGCTTCCAGTGACCACCCTCCCTCACAAGCACATCCTCCTCTGGTTAGTCCTCCTCTGGTTCGGCCTCGTTCGAACCACGCCCTGATGGATTAGGTAAGGTTAGGATGTTTGTCCTGTAGTTTATTTATTTATTTATTTATTTATTTATTTATTTATTTTTTTTTAGTCCTCGTCTCCATTTTCTATTTTCATTTTGCTTTCTGTTTTCTTCTTTTTTTCCTTTTGTTGATTTTTTACTGAGCTTGATCTTTAAACTTTTTGTTTTTTATACCTTTTTTATTTTCTTCTTGTCCTCTTTTTCTTCCTTTCTAAACCTCTATTCTCGTCTCCATCTTCTTTTATATTCACTTTTTTTTCTTTTCCCCTTCCTTCCGTCAGTCTTTTCTATCCCAGTTTATCCTGTATTTTTTTAATCCTCTTTCGCCATATCTCTAAACCGCTATTCCATTCTCCTGTGTTAATTTTTTTTTTTTTTTTATTGGTTGTGAAATATAGATGGAAATTATTGTATGTTGAATTAGATTTGTATATTGTATGTTCTTTTTTTTTTCTCTTACTAAACATTCTCTTTTCTAGTTTTCCTTTTTTGTCCTCATCTTCCCATTTCTCTCCCCTTCCGTCACTTTCACTTTCTCACTGTCTCTTACTCTCTCTCCATTCTTCTGCCCTTGTTTTTTTTAATTGTTTCAAATTTATATGTTGTATGTTTCTTTGTTTTTATTTTACCAAGAATATGTTATACTCATTTTCTTCTTTTCCTCTCCTTTTGTCACTCTCCCTCTCTTGCTTTCTCCCTCTTCATCCCTCTCTCTTGCTTTTTTTTTATATATATATTTTACCAAGAATATCTGTTTACTCTGTCTTTTATACTCAATTTATCCTTTTCCTCTCTCTATCCGTCCCTCTCTCTCTCTATCCGTCTCTCTCTCTATCCGTCTCTCTCTCTCTCTCTCTCTATCCGTCTCTCTCTCTCTATCCGTCTCTCTCTCTATCCGTCTCTCTCTCTATCCGTCTCTCTCTCTCTCTCTCTCTCTCTCTCTCTCTCTCTCTCTCTCTCTCTCTCTCTCTCTCTCTCTCTCTCTGTGTGTGTGTGTGTGTTGGTTTGTGCGTGAGTTTTACATGATGATATTGATGTCCTTCTTCTTCTTCTTCTTCCTCTTTTTCTTCTTCTTCTTTTATTTTATCTTCTTCTTCTTCTTCTTGTTTTATTTTATCTTCTTCTTCTTCTTCTTCTTCTTCTTCTTCTTCTTCTTCTTCTTCTTCTTTTATTTTATCTTCTTCTTCTTCTTCTTCTTTTATTTTATCTTCTTCTTCTTCTTCTTCTTCTTCTTCATCTTCTTCTTCTTCTTCTTCTTCATCTTCTTCTTCTTCTTCTTCTTCTTCTTCTTCTTCTTCTTCTTCTTCTTCTTCTTCTTTTATTTTATTTTCTTCTTCTTCTTCTTCTTCTTCTTCATCTTCTTCAAGAAGAAGAAGAAGAAGAAGAAGAAGAAGAAGAAGAAGAGAGAGAGAGAGAGAGAGAGGAGAGGAGAGAGAGAGAGGAGAGAGAGAGAGAGAGAGAGAGAGAGAGAGAGAGAGAGAGCTCCTGCAGTAGATCATGCCTTACGTGGAGGTAATCTCTCTACCGGAGCATGAGGAAGTACGTGCCCGCTCCTCCTCCTCCTCCTCCTCCTCCTCCTCCTCCTCCTGCAGTAGATCATGCCTTATGTGGGAGTAATCTCTCTACCGGAGCATGAGGAAGTACGTGCCCGCTCCTCCTCCTCCTCCTCCTCCTCCTCCTCCTCCTCCTCCTCCTCCTGCAGTAGATCATGCCTTATGTGGGAGTAATCTCTCTACCGGAGCATGAGGAAGTACGTGTTCGACTCTTGACCAGCAGGGGCACAGGAAACGCAGGTAACAGTGCAGGTGTTTATTCACAGAAGGTGTGAACAGAAGGCTGGAGGTAGGTGATCTCCCGGCGCCAGGCCGCGCACTTCCACTTAACACTTATGACTGAAGCCTAGCTCGTTCACTCATTACACGTATTCATGCCTCACACAAGTCTCGCTCATTCACTCGTTCACACAACTAGCTAACAACCACACACCTCCCCCCGAGACATAAGGAAGATTCCTTATCTTTGTTATGGCTACCGTAACTACATGAAACAAAGTTACAATGATTGAAGTACAGAAAACACGGTACATATACACAAAACAAACACAGCGTACAATGAACACGTACGACTAATCGTAGGTGCTACGGTGCCACCGCACCTGCAGTCGTCTCGGGCTCCCTACGCTGTCGGCTGCTTCGACGCTCTGGTTGCTCTCGGCCACGGTGTACCCCGTTACCCTGATGCTCCGGGCTGCCGGGATGGTGGTGTTCCTCGTGACCCTGATGCTGAAGCGCTGCACCGCCATGAGCGGTGTGCTGCTCGACAGGAAGGGGAGCAAGAGGTCTGTGTGGGCGTAGGTGTCTTCTATTACGCCACATCACGCGACCGCTGCCCATCTTGATTGAGGTAGTCTCTCCTTCGCCCAACAGCCACGATGACACCCAGGCGATCCCAGAGGCCTGTCGTGTGATCTTGAACGTCGACGTGGCCACCGAGGTGCAGGAGAGGAAGAGTACGGGCGGACGCGTCGTGGCGAAGTTTCGCTTTCTTCCTCAGTCGCTCTGCCTTGGCGTCGCACTCATCAGCAGCGCGCTGCCACTGCTGAGCGTATGAGCGATGATGAGCCGGGACACAGGACCTCATAGGATGACCGAAGAGGACTTGTGCTGGTGATCGCCCTTCCGCCCTCGGAGTTGTTTGCGCAGTTCCAGCAACCCGCGAGCGAACGCATCCTCGTCCAGGTGTCCCCTGCTGTGTGGTCGTGAGGATCAGCTTCTTCACGGACTTGACCGCTGCCTCGGCGTGACCATTGGAGCGTGGATAATGAGGTGAAGATACACGATGCTCCACCCCCCATCGAGCCAGGAAGCGCCGTACCGATGAAGAAGTGAACTGCGGTCCACCGTCAGTCCTCAGGAGAACAGGCACGCCCGTGTCGGCGAACACACCCCGAAGGACACGAACGAGCTGATCAGCCGATGCTGGACGTGAGCATGCAGACACGTGAGGCCACCCAGACAAGCGATCTACATACCACGAGGTATGTACGGCCTGCTGCGTGGGAAGTAGGTCTGCAGAAACTGACTCAAACACCCTGCTGGGTGTGTCCGTGTCCTGCCAGAGAGGTTCGTTGGCTTGGCTTGGTAGGAGTGGACGGCATAGTGAGCATCCAGAAACGACGTTCTCAACGTCTCTGTCCATACCAGGCCAGTACACCGTTTGTCGGGCCCGTCGCTTGGTGCGCTCCATCCCCTGATGACTGTCATGGAGTCGCTCTAGTGTTTCTCGGCGGAGGCTGTGAGGAATAAGAAGCCTCGGCCCGTAAACCACCAGGTCGTCGTCTACGGCCAGCAGACTGCGCACCGGCCAGTACGTATGCGCAAGCGGTGATCGAGGTCGTGGCAATGATCAGGGAAGCCCTCGATGATGACGTTCTTGAGCAAGCAGTACTCCCCGTCTCTTGCTGCTGCGGCACGTACCATTTCCACAGTCTGATCCTGGAGTGGTGCTAAGCGGACGCCGTCCTCATTGGTGGCAGATAACGCTGAGATGACCGCTGAGTGGAGAGGGTCGAGGTCACCAGAAGTAGCAGCATCCTCTTCCTCCACTGGGTCCTGTACTGGAGCACGTGAGAGGGCGTCGGGGCACACAGTGTGTCGATCCCTTTTGCCAGCTTGCTGTGAAAGAATACTGAGCAAGCTTCTCCCTCATGCGCTGCAGCCGCAGGTTCTCTATTTCTCCCAACAACTTGCTATTGAGGAGAGGTATCAGCGGGCGGTGGTCGAGCACTAGATCGAAGTGAGGGAGTCCTTTCAGGTAGGTGCCACATTTCCTGACTGCCCAGACGATTGCAGCCATTTCCAACTCTATTACTGCATAGCGGCTCTCTGTGTCTGTAACAAATCTTGACCCGCATTGCACCATCTTCCACTGGTCACTGTGCTTCTGCAGGAGAACGAATCCAAATCCGTGCATCCTTGAGGCGTCAGTCTGTAGCATCGTTGGTAATGATGGGTCGAAGTATGCCAAGACAGGTGGGCTGACGAGACACTGTTTCACCTTCTCAAACGCCTCTTCATGGTTAGGAGACCAGCACCAACTGTTCTTCGGGCGTAAGAGATCTCTGAGGGGGTTGTGCAGCTGCAGCCACAGCAGGAGAAAAGCTTCCAAGCTGGTTTGTAAGACCCATGAATGATCGTAAGTCGGTGATGTGCTGTGGTCGTGGGAAGTCAGAGATTGCCTTAACTTTCTTTGAGTCTGTCGTGTAGCCTTGTCCAGAAACAGAGTAACCACAGTAATCTACCACTCTTTCCGCGAATGTAAACTTCTGTGGGTTGAGAGTGATGCCGTGCTGGTCACACCGCCGCACAATCTGAATGACATGGGCTAAGTGCGCACTGTAGGTGGAGTCATAGGCCAGGATGTCGTCCACGATCTTGATGGTGTTAGGTATGTCGCCGAGAGCTTGGTCTCCTCGACGGTTATACTCGTCTCCAGACGAGACGATGACCCGCATAACCGCTCGCCGAAACTTGTACCGACCCCAAGGTGTTATGAAGCAGGTTAAATCCTGGTCTTCTTCTCTAATGGGGGACTTGAAAATACCCCATCTTGGCATCAAGAGTGGTGAACCAAACTGCTCCGGTCCCGATCGAGGCGATGGCGTCATGAGGTGAGCGCACTGGATACACGGGCCTCTTCACGTAACGGTTGAGTCGTGTCAGGTCAACACACAGCCTTACACCAGATGTCTTTTTTTGGGACAGGCACGATGGGGGTGGCACCATGCCGTAGGGTAGTCCACACTCTCGATGATTCCCTTGTTAAGCAGCTCTTCCAACTGGCTCTTAATTTCTTCACGCCAATTGTAAGGGATTGTACGAGATGCTGTTACGGCGAAGGGTCGAGCGTCGTCTGTCAACTCGATGGCCATGGATCCACCAGCCATTGCACGTAAACCTTCCTTTGCTTCGAAGACGCTGGGAAAGGCCTTGATCACAGCAGCAGCGTGCCCCGCACGCTGCTGTGGCGTTGGGTCGTAGGAATGAGGCCAGCTGATCACTTCTGTGGGCGTAGATAGAGGTGGCTGCGAGGCGGTCGGGTACTTGATGGAGCTGTTGCCGGTGCGCTGTTCTTCCCTGCGTAGCGGTCGGATTTGAGCCGGAAAATCTTCGGGGAGGATTCCGAGAGCGATGGAATCGTACCAGCTAAGCAGCGCCCCCTTCACCTCCTTCACCACGCTCACAACAGTCTCAGCTTCCCTGTCGCCCAGTTGCAAGTGCGACGAGAAAGTTCCTACACAGGTTGAGGGGGTGATTACCGGCAGCATAAAGTCCATCACCATCAGCGGGCGCCAAGCTGGAGGGCGGGATTCCAAGGAGTGTTGCCGTGTCGAGGCCAATAACGGTCGTTTCGGCCCCAGAGTCAGGAGTCCACGTAATCTTGTCTCTTCCAGCGGGATGTGTGGCGGTAATGAGCACCTGGGGCGCAGGTCGTGCCGTCACCGTCTTTGTGTATACGCCTGATAAGAGCTGGTATACACTGGCACTGGCTCCCCGCCTCGGGCCTGCACCGCGATGAGGAGAGACAGTTGAGGAACTCCTCGAAGCTCCTCGTCGTTTCCTCACTGTCTGCTGACATACACTCGCAAAATGCCCTCTTTTCCCGCAGTTACGACACACTTTATCTATTGCCTGGCATCCCCTTTTGTCACTGCGACAATCTTTGCCACAACGATAACAGCCCGTGGGGCTTGAGCCCCCGAAACTGCCCTTCCTGTAGTTCGAGACAGCGTTCACACCATGGCTCGAAGAGTGAGAGCCGCCCCTTAGTACTGCACTACACTGGTTAGCGCTCTCTGATGCTCTGCAAATATCTATGGCGTTTTCAAGGGTGAGTTTCTTGTTTTCCAGCATGCGTTTCAGAGCCACTTCGTCTCGTGTCCCAACGACAATTCCTGTCACGCAGCTGATGGTTTATGCACTGGTCGCAAAAGTCACAGAAATTGGCGATTTCCTTTACAGCACATAAAAAGTCGTCAAAACCTTCTTGCGTTTCTTGCACGCGGGAGTAGAAGTCTCTTCTATCCATGATGATGTTGCGCTGGCTTCGCAGGTACTCACACATTGCATCGAGGATGGTTCTTAACTCCGCGTCTCTCGGTAAGCTTATCCCGTAGCGAAGTGTACGGGTCCACTCGTCGTCTAGGACAGCAGCGAGTGCCGCCCTCTGCTCAGCCAGGGAGAGACAGTCTATCCTGGCGAGGGTTACGTATCCTTCAAACTTATGGCGCCACGTGTCGAACTCACGTAAAGATGCTGACGCCGTTAAGTGAGGAATGATGGTGGCGGACGTCGGGAACCTCGCGCCCTGGGTAGACGTGCTGCGGGCTGTGGTTTCGCCTTCATTGCTCGCCGTGGTGCGACTGGGAGCTTGTGTCCCCACTCTCTCCAGCAGCTGGGTTAAACGCTCCTCGCGAGCCTGACTCTGCTCCGACTGTCGCGCTAGCAGAGCCTGACTCTGCTCCGACTGTCGCGCTAGCAAGGGCAGCCAGCGCCTCCAACTGCTTCTCCATTCTGCGCCGTACCCCACTGCAGCCTTGTCCTGATCCTACTCACTGCGCCATGTTCGACTCTTGACCAGCAGGGGCACAGGAAACGCAGGTAACAGTGCAGGTGTTTATTCACAGAAGGTGTGAACAGAAGGCTGGAGGTAGGTGATCTCCCGGCGCCAGGCCGCGCACTTCCACTTAACACTTATGACTGAAGCCTAGCTCGTTCACTCATACACGTATTCATGCCTCACACAAGTCTCGCTCATTCACTCGTTCACACAACTAGCTAACAACCACACAGTACGTGCCCGCTCCTCCTCCTCCTCCTCCTCCTCCTCCCGTAGTGAACGCTCCTTCACGCTCCTCTGATCACACGCTATTGGATTCCTTCGTGGAGGAGACAAGATAAAGGAAGGAGAGAAGGAAAGGATAGGAAGAAGATAGGGAAAAAAGAAAGTAGAAGGGATTAAGGAAGAAGGGATAGAGAAGGATGGAATACGGAAGTGAGAGAAGAGAATAGTGATGAAGATGTGAAAGAAAAACGGAAGCTTAGAAAAGTACATGAAATAATACAATAAAAAAAATAGAAAGAAGTAAAGGAGAATAAAAACTGACGATAAAAAAGACAAAATGGCAAAGATGATGGGAAAAGATAAAAGAAAAGGAGGGAAGACGATGGAAAAGAGGGAGATGCTTAAAAAAAAAGGGGGTAGAAGAAAGAAGAGAGTAGACAGGGATAATGAATAACAAGAAAAACACAGTGAAGAAAATGAAAAGGCGTCAGGAGAGATGAGAGATTGGAGAGAACACTTGACAACGAAGTGCAAATGAAGGAAGAGGGATAGGCAGAGATAAATGGAGAGAAAGGAAGCAGAAGGAAAATGGAATACGTTGCAAACTATCTCTATTTCCTTCCTGAATCGTAATAAGGGAGAGAAAGATTTTCCCTTCCTTTTTTCCCTTCCCTTCCCTTCCCTTCCCTTTCATCGACCCACTCTTGTCCCTTTACCGTTTATCTGTTATCATATCGTTCTCCTATTTATCACACTGGCCGGGCTCATCTCCAACCATCACCATCACTATCATCATCATCATCATTGTATTTTCTTTCATTATTTTCAGTGTTTTAAAATTCATCGGTTTCTTTCTGTACTATTTTTTGTACTTTTCGTTCCCATTCTTTATTTAAATTATTAGTTCTTTCTGCCGCTTTGACTCTCTCTCTCTCTCTCTCTCTCTCTCTCTCTCTCTCTCTCTCTCTCTCTCTCTCTCTCTCTCTCTCTCTCTCTCTCTCTCTCGCCCTGGTCCAATCTCCCAGGGCGGGCTTGGTCTTAACATTAACATCACTAAATAAACATCACGTGATCACAAGGGAAAGACGATCTGGCATCCATTACCATCGCATTAAATTCCTATGTATTTTGCAGGATCGAGGCCGGAAAGAGAGAGAGAGAGAGGAGAGAGAGAGAGAGAGAGAGAGAGAGAGAGAGAGAGAGAGAGAGAGAGAATTGTGATTATTTATTTATTTCCATCTCTCTCTCTCTATCTCCACGTAAAATGTTTATTTCTTCCCCCGTTTTCTTTTTTGAAGGGTAAACTCAAACTAAGGAACATACATGGTACTGGAGCTTTTAATATTGTAGACATACTTACAACAGTCCTTTTCTCCTCTCTAATACGTCAAGTTGCTTTATTCCTTCGCATTACGAGGAGGAGGAGGAGGAGGAGGAGGAGGAGGAGAAGGAGGAGGAAGAGGAGGAGGAGGAGATAACAAGGAACATTTTTCTCTCTAATTTCCGCATTATCTCTGATCTCTCTCCCCGATTACTGTTTCTTTTCATCTTGTTTATCCATCTTACTACTTATAGCATTAATCCCTTTACAAGTCTCTCTCTCTCTCTCTCTCTCTCTCTCTCTCTCTCTCTCTCTCTCTCTCTCTCTCTCTCTCTCTCTCTCTCTCTCTCTCATACACGTGCTAGTTTTATTATCTTATTTTCAAACAGCTCCCTCGTACTCTCACTTCTATTCCTCCTCCTCCTCCTCCTCCTCCAGCAGTAGGCAATCTCCTCCCGCGGCCAGGGTACTACAAAAGGGAACTGAGAAGATCTGTATCCAAAATTTCTCGTTCCCTTAATGTTCCCTGAAGCTGGGGATGATGCTCTCTCTCTCTCTCTCTCTCTCTCTCTCTCTCTCTCTCTCTCTCTCTCTCTCTCTCTCTCTCTCTCTCTCTCTCTCTCTCTCTCTCTCTCTCTCTCTCTCTCTCTCGTTTTTTGTTGCTCATATTTATCTTGTTCTTTTTTTCTGTTTGTGTTTTTTTTTGCTTTTATATATTTCTTATTTTTCTTTTGTTTTTTTTCTCTTCCTCCTCTTCCTCCTCCCAATTATCCTCCTCCTCCTCCTCCTCCTCCTCCTCCTCCTCCTCCTCCTCCTCCTCTTCCTCCTCTTCTTCTTCTTCTTCTCCTCTTCTCCTCCTCCTCCTCCTTTTCTTCTCCTCCTCTTCTCCTCCTCCTCCTCCTCCTCCTCCTCCTCCTCCTCCTCCTCCTCCTCCTCCTCCTCCTCCTCCTCCTCCTTCTCCTTCTCGTCTTCTTCTCCTTCTTCTTCTACTACTACTGCCACCACCACGACCTCTACCACCAACACCAGCACCTCTACTACTACCACTACTACTACTACTACCAGCACCTCTACTACTACCACTACTACTACTACTACTACTACTACTACTACTACTACTACTACTACTACTACTACTACTACTAGTACAACCATCGTCTCTAATACTATAAAAGATTGCTACTCTCCTTTCACCTTTTGTTGTGAACGAGTATTTTTTTTTTCTCCCGTTTGTTATATAATGTTAAGCCTTTTCTTTGAAGAGTGGAGAGGGAGAGGGGGAGGGAGAGTGAAGAGTGAGCTATAGGTACGAAAGAGAGAAAGAAGAGGGGAGGCGGACGAGGGGGTGAGGATACGAGGAAACCAATGAGGAAGGGAGAGAAAACATATTTACCTATTGCGAGATTGATAGGAGGAGAGAGAGAGAGAGAGAGAGAGAGAGAGAGAGAGAGAGAGAGAGAGAGAGAGAGAGAGAGAGAGAGAGAAACACACAAGCACACAAACAAATAAAGAACAAATATTGATAGTTTGGTTCAATTACGTAGGCAAACAGTAGATAAAATAAAAATATAGATGCCAGAATAGATATGTAATTAAATATATGTATGGATAGATAAATAAATGGATAAATAGCTAACTAGCTAAAATAAGTACTTAGACATGAGTACATAAAAAAAACATGAAAGAGAGAGAGAGAGAGAGAGAGAGAGAGAGAGAGAGAGAGAGAGAGAGAGAGAGAGAGAGGAAGATGAGCTTGGCAAAATGGCATAATCAGAATAAAAGAAGATTACATATAAAGTTCCATTATAAGCAGAAAGGTAATGCAGAGTTAAGGGAGGGAAGGAGGGAGGGAGGGAGGGAAAGAGGGAGGGAGGGAGGGAAGGAGGAATTTCATTGCTTCCACGGCGTTCTTCCTCTTTAGTGTCGTAACAAACGCCTTCCATTATTTCTTCTTTATTCCTCCCTGCTGAAATTTCTTGAAGCTTGACCGTGTGTTTGCGAGGACTGGGGGAAAAAAAGAGAGGAAAAAGGTAAGGGAGAAATGGAAAAAGTGGCGTCTATCTTGAAGGAAATGAAAAAACCGAAAGGAAAAGTGGAAATTGGGAAAAATGGATAGACACTGATGAAAATGAAGAAAAGTGATGCCAGTCCTGAAAAGGGGAAAGGCTAAAAGGGAGAAAAAAAAGCTTCTCTTGAAAAAAAAATTAAAAAGGTGTGAAAAGGAAAAGCTAGTACCTGCTTAAACATTAAAAGAAAAGGTAAAGAAAAAGGGAAAAGTGGCTTCTATCTTCAAAATAAGGAAAGGAAAACAGGGAACATGAAAAAAGGAAAAGGAGATGTTTATTTAAAAAAAGAAAAAGAGAGCAAAGGATACAAAAAAAGGGAAAAATTGTGGCTATTTTGAAAAAGGGGAAAAGAGAAAAAGTGAAAAAGTAAAAAAGTTATATCTATCTTGAAAAAGAAAAGGGGAAAACGAAAAAGAAAATGGAAAAGCAGAAAAGTAAGAAGCGAGAAACGGTGCTTTACTTTACATCAAGGGAAAAGAAAACTGAAAAAAGGAAAAGAAAAAAACGAAACAACAAAAACGAGAAAACAAGAAAAAAAAGATTGGTATTCCCCTGCAAACTTATCTTTTTTCTAATCTTATTTCTTTCCCTTCTTTTTAGTACTCTGGTTTCTTATTGTTTTGTACAAGCTTATCATCTTTCCTTAGAATTCTATATATATATATAATTCCGCTTCAGAGAGAGAGAGAGAGAGAGAGAGAGAGAGAGAGAGAGAGAGAGAGAGAGAGAGAGAGAGAGAGAGAGAGAGAGAGAGAGAGAGAGAGAGAGAGAGAGAGAATGTTTTCTTCATTTTTTTATACAATATAGATATTTTTTTCAAATTCCGCTTCAGAGAGAGAGAGAGAGAGAGAGAGAGAGAGAGAGAGAGAGAGAGAGAGAGAGAGAGAGAGAGTTAAGAAGGCAAAAAGATTTTCATTAAGTGTCAGGTCAGCTGGTTTCCCTTCGCCTCTCCGCGCCAGGTGCAAATGACTTTCCACCTGAGATTCCCATTACCCCGAGTTATTATACTGGAAGAGGGAGAGGGAGAGAGGGAGGGGGAGAGAGAGGGAGAGAGGGAGGGGGGAGGAAGAGGGGAGAGGAAGAAGGGTAATCATTTTCTCTCCCTGACTGATTCATATTTCTCTCTCTCTCTCTCTCTCTCTCTCTCTCTCTCTCTCTCTCTCTCTCTCTCTCTCTCTCTCTCTCTCTCTCTCTCTCTCTCTCTCTCTCTCTCTCTCTCTCCCCCTTCGGTCTCTTTCCTTCCTTTCTATGCCCATTTTCTTCAATCTGTGCGTCCATCCCTGTGGCAGAAAAAAAGTAAAAAAAATAATAATAATGTAAATGTTTTGCCCCCTAAGGCTGCATGTCTGGTTGATTGGGGGGGCCTCCTTCACCCACCCTCACTCCCAGTTGCGATGACCCCTTCCCCCATCCCACCCCCCACCACCACACGATCCCATCTCCAGCCTCACCCCATCCCCGCCCCCACCCAACCAGTTCACGGACAGGAACACGGAAATACCTACACACACACACACACACACACACACACACACACACACACACACACACACACACACACACACACACACACACACACACACACACACACGCACGCAATACACACACACGAGAGTTGGATCACCGCAATATTTAACTGGCCTGAGGCACTACGGGCGGGGGGGAGGAAGAGGAGGAGGAGGAGGAGGAGGAGGAGGAGGAGAAGGAGTGGCAGATCACCATTCCTCCACCACCACCACCACATCTCTCTCCCCCTCCCTTATCCAGTCCTCCTACCACACTCCTCCCCCCGGATATCTGATCCCCACTACAGAGGTGATGTGGTGGTTGTGGTGGTGGTGGTGGTGGTGGTGGTGGTGTTTGGTATTTTATGGTGTAGTACAGTATTTGAAGATTGGGAAACGGAAGGAAAAAAAAGGGAGAGGTTTTGAAATGCAGTGTTTTAAAAGTAAGGAAAGTGGAGATTGAGAGAATACAAGATAACGGGAATAAATAAAAAAAGAAGGAAAGGAAAAAGGAAAAGACAGGATGCGGGAATTTTGGTTTTGTGGAAAGTTGTTGCCAAAAGAGAGAGAGAGAGAGAGAGAGAGAGAGAGAGAGAGAGAGAGAGAGAGAGAGAGAGAGAGAGAGAGAGAGAGATATTCTCTCTCTCTCTCTCTCTCTCTCTCTCTCTCTCTCTCTCTCTCTCTCTCTCTCTCTCTCTCTCTCTCTCTCTCTCTCCGCAATTGTCAGGCTCTCTCTCGTGGAGGATGTGCTGGAGGAGGAGGAGGAGGAGGAGGAGGAGGAGGAGGAAGAGGAAGAGGAAGAGAAGGAGTAGGAGGAGAAGGAGGAGGAGGAAGGGTATGAAGACAAGGTGAAATGGTACCAGAAAAATAAAGATGAGAGAGAGAGAGAGAGAGAGAGAGAGAGAGAGAGAGAGAGAGAGAGAGAGAGAGAGAGAGAGAGAGAGAGAGAGTAATGGACTGATCTAGTACAAAGATAATACAAGTAAAAATTGAAATAAACTAAACTTTGGGAAGGAGATAAGAAAAGAATGTCACGCCAGGAGAAGGGGGAGGGGGCGGCGGTAGGATGAATATATGTTTGTGTGTGTGTGTGTGTGTGTGTGTGTGTGTGTGTGTGTGTGTGTGTGTGTGTGTGTGTGTGTGTTGAAGTCATAAACTAAACGAAACATTCATGGCGCGGTGGACGCTGAGAGACGCGAAGGAATGTAACCAAATTATAAATTCACTTTGCGGCGCCTCTCTCAGTGTGTGTGTGTGTGTGTGTGTGTGTGTGTGTGTGTGTGTGTGTGTGTGTGTGTGTGTGTTCTCTCCCTCATCAATACTTCTGAAGACTTTTTATCTGTTGCTTATATATTTTTTTATATTTCTTTCTTTCAGTAAACCAAGAATCACGTCACTCGCCAGATTCAGTTCCCAGGGAGTGATCGTATTAATATCTGGCGTCTTTTCTTCTCTCTCTCTCAAACTTTCTCATGCTCTTCTATTCAGTGTCAGTAAGAACAAGGACGATGTGTTGCTTTTATGTTTTAAGGAGGTGGTGTGAGGCGGGTCCGGACTTTGAGATTCTGAGCAGGGAGTGATGGAGGGAAGCGAAACCAAGAAAGAAATGAGATGGAGCGATTAGGAACAAAAAAGAATGATTAATAACGATGGGAGATTACTGAGTGCTGAGTAGAAAGAAGAGAAGGGGGAGGAGGAGGAGGAGGAGGAGGAGGAGGAGGAGGAGGAGGAGGAGGAGAATTAGATGATGATAAGGTGTTTTCATGACTTCCTCTTTTCGTTTTCTTAAGATTTGTTATTGTATTTCACTGAGAGAGAGAGAGAGAGAGAGAGAGAGAGAGAGAGAGAGAGAGAGAGAGAGAGAGAGAGAGAGAGAGAGAGAGAAATTACATTCGCGTATATAAATTACTGATGGGTTGCGAGTGTGTGTGTGTGTGTGTGTGTGTGTGTGTGTGTGTGTGTGTGTGTGTGTGTGTGTGTGTGTGTGTGTGTGCGTGCGCCTCACTTTCCATCACGTCTTGCTCCTTTCTCTTCCCCATACTCGTCCGTCATTCCTCTTGCAGTCTCACTCTCTCTCTCTCTCTCTCTCTCTCTCTCTCTCTCTCTCTCTCTCTCTCTCTCTCTCTCTCTCTCTCTCTCTCTCTTATCGTCTGATTTTCCTTTGCATATTCCTCTTTTCCCCATACTATCCGCTCTTTCTCTTTTCCTATTGACCCTTTTCTCTTCTTCCACTTCCTCCTCCTCTTCATTCCTTTTCTTTCCTTCCTCTCCCTTACGTCTTTCCACTTTCCACCTTCCTTCGCTTTCCATTCACTGCAGATGTCTGTTATTATCCTGTAGTTCAGTAATTTTTGTTCTAATAATAATAATTACCACATATATGCGTCTGTACAGAGAGAGAGAGAGAGAGAGAGAGAGAGAGAGAGAGAGAGAGAGAGAGAGAGAGAGAGAGAGCGAGCATTTTTCTTCCCACAAGTTTTGGTTTTGTATTCATCAAAACTTATCAAATCGGTGTATGAACTTTCTTCCCGGGCATTCTTTCCTTCTCCTTTTCCCTCTCCTCCTCCTCTTCTTCTTCCTCCTGTTTTTCATCATCATCATCATCATCAATCATAAATATCGTCATTTTCATCCCACTCCTTTTTCGTTCTCCCTCTTCTTTCTCTGATGCTACTGTTCTCCTCCTCCTCCTCCTCCTCCTCCTCCTCCTCCTCCTCCTCCTCCTCTCTTTTCTTGTATACCAACGACTTAGAAATTGGACTGAAATCCATTTTCATAAAGTTTGCAAAAGGCACAGAGATAGCGGGGGTTGGGGATGGGGGGGATGGAGGAAGACGAGATGAAGCGCGGTGGAGGTAAGTACACGGTGACCTGACAGGTGACAGGTGGCAGGTCATCAGCGTGTAGTAGCGTGCTTTACCTGGAATTATAATGCTCTGTGCTGGATTGGTAATGTTAATAAGCTGTCGTATTGCCTGTGACGTGAAGGTTGGGCCGCTTTGTGTGACAATTGATCAAAGGTGCGGGTATGAGGTCTTTATGAGTGTTGAAGGTATGAGTGTTGTGAAGGAGGGAGAGATACAGACAGTCGGACAGAAAAGTTGAAAATAACATCGTGGTCTCTTTGTCTCTCGCTTGTGAGTAGCATTAGATATCACGACAAAAAAAGTTTGAGTGAGAGATGCCAGGTGTAGTAATTACCGTGTCCACTCCTTGCGCATTAAACCTGCAGGCTGACCCAATTTTTGTCCCTCCCTGCAAACAACTAAATCAACAATGAAAAGCCATCAGCGCTATTGTTGCAGAGAGAGAGAGAGAGAGAGAGAGAGAGAGAGAGAGAGAGAGAGAGAGAGAGAGAGAGAGAGAGAGAGAGCACACACACACCGACGCCCCAAAATGAATCCTTAATTTCCT
>NW_026973716.1:447500-450000 GCF_035594125.1 Scylla paramamosain
GTACAAGGAGAGGGAAATACAGGTGAAAGGAAGAGGAAGAGAGTGTAAGGAGATAGAAAGACAGGTGAAAGGAAGATCATTAGTGTGTGAGGAGATAGGAAGACGAATGAAAGAAAGGAGAAAGAGAGAGAGGAGAGGAAGAATGTGTAAAGAGATAGAATGACAAGTGGAGGGAAGGAGGGAGAGGAGCAATGTGTGAGGATATGAGAGAGAGAGAGAGAGAGAGAGAGAGAGAGAGAGAGAGAGAGAGAGAGAGAGAGAGAGAGAGAGAGAGAGGAGGCATTTGGTTTGTTCATCTTTGTGTACTGTAAGTCTTTGTTTATCACTGTGTAATCTTCATCACTGTCATCATTTTTCTCTCTTTGTCTTTTGTTGTTGTCTTTATTCTTTTGTTCTTAATTGTCATGTCATTGTATTTTTTTCTCTGGAAGTGTTTATTTTGCTGAAGAAATTCTTTGTCTCTTTGTCTCTCTCTCTCTCTCTCTCTCTCTCTCTCTCTCTCTCTCTCTCTCTCTCTCTCTCTCTCTCTCTCTCTCTCTCTCTGCTATGGATATATTCATTTATGCTTTCGTTAATAGAGTTTGTGTTCATTTAACGTCACTTGTTATATTGTTTAAAACGGAAACGTGGGAATAACTAAGAGAGAGAGAGAGAGAGAGAGAGAGAGAGAGAGAGAGAGAGAGAGAGAGAGAGAGAGAGAGAGAGGTGGCGCCAAGGCACAAGGGATATAGGCAGTGTTTGGTGTGGACGGCACGACCTTCCAGACCAGCCTACGAGTACTGAGGTGAAAGTGAGGGCGTGGACTGAGGGGCTGAAGTGGGCGTGGGCTTTGGTGTCTGGACGTGAGGTGGTGATGGTGGTGGATGTGGTGGTGATGGTGATGGTGGTGGTGGTGGTGGTGGTGGTGGTGGTGGTGGTGGTGGTGGTGGTGGTGGAGGAGGAGGAGGAGGAGGAGGAGGAGGAGGAGGAGGAGGAGGAGGAGGAGGAGGAGGTGATGGGAGTGACCTCGTGAACTGGGAGGAGTTAAGACGAGAGGAGGGAGGAGGGAGGAGGGTGGAGGAAGAGAGGATAAGGAAATGTTTGCTTTGCTTCTCCTCCTCCTCCTCCTCCTCCTCCTCCTCCTCCTCCTCCTCCTCCTCCTCCTCCTCCTCCTCCTCCTCCTCCTCCTCCTCCTCCTCCTCCTCTCCCTTCTCCTGGTGCAGCTGCATGGCACTGTGACGCTGATATGAGCACGGCGGTGGTGACCTGGCACCTGTGCAGCCCCACGTGGCCTCATTAAGCAGGGTGTCACCTCAGCGCGGCTCATTCATCGCCTCCCGCTTCTCCCCCTGTGCCGCGGCGTGACATTTGAGGCTCAGCGACACTATGTATACTGCCAAATGTCGACTTCTTGTGTGGAACGTCGACTCTATTCAGGATCATTTTGCCCTCTGACTGTGACTGTTTTCAAAGGCCACAGGGATGGTTAGCGGAGTTCCCACCAGTGTTTTTCCTGTTAATAATGTAGAAATATTGTTAATTTTCCACTAGAATGAACGAAACAATCTTAAAAAAAATCAGTGTCACTTCAACTAGAGCCTTTTTGAAACCAGTGGAGGTGCGGCGCAGAGGCGTTGCAGAATACGAGTCTTCGTAATGGGAGGAAAACAAAGGAAGAATAAACTGCAACTGACCTATTGTCCCTTGTGAGACTTTTTGTAATGAATTGCGCTCTCTTATTTACAGTGAGAGACGCAGGAGAGTAAAGGCGAAGGTTACAGCAGGGAGGGGGAAAAAGGGGAGAAGGTGAATGATGATGTATTGATGAGGTGAAAAGAAGGAGTGTGGTGGTGGTGGTGGTGGTCATGGTGGTGGTGGTGGTGGTGGTATCTCCCGTGTGACATCTGGCTGGAGAAAGGAATACAAAAAAAAAAAAATCTCTGAGCTGGCGGTGGTGGTGGTGGTGTGATAGTGGTGGTGAATTTTTTCTTCATACGCATCTCTCTCTCTCTCTCTCTCTCTCTCTCTCTCTCTCTCTCTCTCTCTCTCTCTCTCTCTCTCTCTCTCTCTCTCTCTCTCTCTCTCTCTCTCTCTCTCTCAAGCCTCATTCTCACACTCAACCACTATGAGAAACCACAGGAAAAATCGAGTGAAGGTAGAAGAGGGAGAGGACAAGAGGAGGCTCGGCGGAGAGGACAAGAGGAGGAGGAGGAGGAGGAGGAATACAAAGGAGGAGGAGGAGGAGGAGGAGGAGGAGGAGGAGGAGAGTGCATTATGGAGGAGGTTTGGTGGTGATCTGGGGACCACACTCACTTCGCTTCATCTCCTCCTCCTCCTCCTCCTCCTCCTCCTCCTCCTCCTCCTCCTCCTCCTCCTCCTCCTCCTCCTCCTCCTCCTTCTCCTCCTCCAACCTGACCTGACCTTCGTCTTTTGCTCAAATCCCACAAAAAGAAAAAAATCCTGCGTTTAAATATTTCATGCACCGTAATGAAGTGCTGGGCTCAAATCTCTCTCTCTCTCT
>NW_026973716.1:460000-472500 GCF_035594125.1 Scylla paramamosain
GTGAGGAGATCGGAGAGAGAACTTGCTATCTTTAATTTTTTTCATTATTACTCGGGATTCGTTCAGATGAGTGATTGAGTGAGTGAGTGAGTGGGTGGGGCAGCGTGGTGGCAGTCCTGGGCGCTGGTCGTGTTGTGGTGAAGAAGACGGGTCGTGAATGAACTGACCTGGGTAACTGAGGAGAAGGGAGAGAGAGAGAGAGAGAGGGAAGTATAAGGATGAGTGGAATGAACGTTTAGAAACCATCTCTCTCTCTCTCTCTCTCTCTCTCTCTCTCTCTCTCTCTCTCTCTCTCTCTCTCTCTCTCTCTCTCTCTCTCTCTCTCTCTCTCCATGCATTCTTTCAGTTCATCATATTGTTTTAACTACTTTCCTCTCCTTATCTTCTTTTTCGCCCCTCCCTCTCTTTCTCCCTCCCTCCCAGCCTCTCTCTTTAACACTTCCTTTCGTACTGTTTTCCCCTCTTGCTTCCCCCTTCGTCTCAAGTATAAAAGAATGTTAGTTTCTTCCTTCTTCCCTTCTGTCTTCCTCTCCTTGCTTCTCTTCCCTTCCCCTCTCTACCTTCTTGTCTCATTCCGTCTTTTTTTTCTTTTGCTCTCTCTTTCTCTCTCCCAGGTTTCATATTTGCTCCTTCCTAATACATTCCCCTTCCTTGCTTCCACTCTTTTATTCTCTTTTTCTCTCTCTGTACACTTCATCTTTGGTCCCCATATTCCTCTTCCCTCTCTATATATGTATGTGTGTATGTATGTATGTCCTCTCCGTAACAACTTTCCTATTTTTTTCTCTCCTTCTCTTTCGTGCTTCCCTCTTCCCTCCTCCTGCTTTTTTTTTCTTTCTTTCCTTCTCTCTTCTCTCCTCTCGTTTCTTGGTCCCTCATCTCCCCTCTTCTTTCTTTTTTTCTCTCTTGTCTCTTCTTGCTTCTTCCTCTTCCCCCGCTTCTCTCTTCCTGTTTCTTCACCCTCCTTCTCTGTTCCCTTGTTTCTTCTCGCTCTTCTGTGTCCCCTACTTTCTCCCTAAGAACCTCCTCCCTCTTGTTCCCTGTTTCCTGTCTTGCTATCTCCCTTACTCTTGCCTTGTTTCTCCCGCTCCTCGTCGCTCTTCCTCGTTCTCCCCCATCCTCAGCGTGCATTCCAGTGTGTAGTGTTAGGTGCGCAGAGGAGGACAGGAGCAAAGCAACCCACTTAGGAATGCGTTGGCCGTGGTTGGAAGATGTAAGATAATGGCCAGAAATCGAGTAACATTCTTCACGGATCTCCGCTGTCGCTTGTGTTTTCTGTCAGTCGCAAGTCCTCCCATCTGCTGGCTGTCTTTTTGCATAGGTTGGTAATTGGGGTTTTTAGTGAATTGTTTGAGGTAATTATGAGGGAAGAAGCTAATCGTAAGTGGGAGTTTATGTGTTGTGTTAGTTGATTTGTGGTGATGGTTGTACATATCACACACACACACACACACACACACACACACACACACACACACACACACACACACACACACACACCTGTTCCTCATTACCTTACCTGACCTGACTTACCTTAACTTGTCCCATCTTATATTAACTTGTTTCAGGTTTATCTCACCTTTCCTTAACTTGCCTGCATTTTTACCTCACATCACCTCACCTTACCTTTTATACACAACCTTACCCTGCATACATAACCTAGCCTTACCCAACCTTACCTTAACTTATCTTACTTTATTTGACCTAACCTAACCTTATCCTTATGAGTACCTAATATCTTACCTTGCCATACCTAACCTAACATAACATAACCTAATCTAACCTTACCATACTTTAACTTAACTTATTACCTTACCAAATCAAACGTAACCTAACCTTACCTGAGTTAACTTTACCTAACCTAACCCATCTTAGCCCTACCTGACGTGATCTCACCTCGCCTCATCTCACCTCACCTCACCTGACCTTGTTTCACCTTACTTAAGCTGCCAGTGGGTCTATAAAGGGATATAGTTTACGAAAATAGTCAAGTTTGCCTGATACTGTCCCAAACTACAAGAGTGGGTGAACTTTACTTGCCTTAGTCTCGTAAGTTTGTATACAAGGAGAGAGCACTCGGAGCGGTTTTGACTTAAGATGTCACGTATCCTTCCTTTGTTTAGGGTCTCCTCCTCCTCCGCTTCTCTCTCTCTCTCTCTCTCTCTCTCTCTCTCTGCTCCTCGTCTCTCTCTCTCTCTCTCTCTCTCTCTCTCTCTCTCTCTCTCTCTGTAATTTATGTATTTAATTATATGACAATTGTCTTTCTGTATACTTACCACACTCACATTGGCAGAGAGAGAGAGAGAGAGAGAGAGAGAGAGAGAGAGAGAGAGAGAGAGAGAGAGAGAGGAGAGAGAGAGAGAGAGGGGTTATTTTCAAGCGCCGATCATCAATTTTTCTCAATCCCTTCCCGTCTGTGGAGTGTCTTGGCGGAGGTGACCTGGGCGTGGCTGAGTTTGTGTTGCGGTGTGCTGGCCAGGTGAGCCTGTCTTGATGACGCCCTCGCACCGCTCACCTGGCAAAAGTGTTATGTCTCCCTCTATGTCTGTCTGTGTGTTTGTACGTGCCTGTACGTTGTTTTCCTTCTGTCCTTTTTTTTTTTTGTTTTGTTTTGTTTTGTTGTTCTTGTTGTCATTGTCGTTGTTGTGGTTGATTCTTCTTTCTTTTCTTCTTCTTCTTCTTCTTCTTCTTCTTCTTCTTCTTCTTCTTCTTCTTCTTCTTCTTCTTTCTTCTTCTTCTTCTCCAAGAGTCTATAATCTCCACTTCACAAGAGAAAAAAAATAAATGTCTCTTAAATAAATGTTTCTTAAATGAACATATTCTTCCAGGTGTTTAGCTAAATACTTGTGTACCGAGGAGGAGGGAGGCAGGGAAAATGTGCCGAGCCCCGCCAAGCCCCGCCCCGTCCCGCCCCGTCCGCCGCAGCTACGGTACCAATCCCCTTCTCTCACCATCAATATTTAGCGTAATTTTCCAGGGTTTTCCAGGTGTTTTCAGGTGTTTCTAGACTCGGGTATATAGCAGGAGGTGAAGGAAGAGGATGTGAAGCGGAGAGGAGGAGTATGAAGAGGAGGGGAGAGGAGAAAAGGGTGTTGGGGGAGACGAGGAAAAAAAGAACACTTCGGCCCAAAGTCGACATTGTTTTCTTTTTTTTTTTTCTTTTTAGCAGAGTTAGCATTGTTTTGATATTGAATTTACTAATACAATAATATAGCATGTTAAAATGTACAACAAGGTCTGCTGTAGCTGTGTTTTTGTTTGTGGGTAAAATACATTTTTCGGCATCGTATTGATTTTAACTTTTTTGTTGTTAGATCGCCTAGGATTGTTTTAGTATTTGATTTAACACTTAAAAAATATAAGAAACGTGTCCCGAGTAATAACATCCAGTACAGTATGTTTAATTTTAAAATACGTCCAACGCCGAATATGAAAACTTAATTTCTTTATTCGAAGAGGAATTTGTTTTCTTTATTTAGCTGAAAAGTATAAAAAAAGAAAATGTATTCAGGATATTTAATATAATCTAGTCAGGCTGTGTTTTCTTTCACAATATTATGAGTTTTTTTTTGTGGAGCCGTTCGTAAAAATCACACATCGTTTATCGGAGATTTCGTTATTATTACTGGGTTCGGAAATCTTCTTATATTTTGAGTATTACTTAAAAATATGAGGCGAGTCGGAAAATATTGTGCATTCTAGTGAGGGCGTCTTCTTCTTGCGATTTTCAAAATGAATTACGTAACGTAAATATACGGGCCGAGCCGAACACTCTCCCTGCCTCCCTCCCTCTCCGTACATCAATATTTAGCTAAACTTCAGAGTGTTTCCAGACTTAGACGAGAAGGAGAAAGAATTAACCTCAAAGATATTTACATAACCCCGAAATCCCTCCAATAAACGTGACGTCATCAGAGCCAGACCAAAGCCTTCCCTCCTGGCTGCCCGTGTCTCTTCCTCGACATTTCTCTCAATTTCCAGGGTTTTTGCGGACATTTCCAGGCATGTTGCAGTGGTAGTAGTAGTAGTAGCAGTAGCAGTGGGAGGAGGAGGAAATGAGGAATGGAGGAGGTGGAGGAGGAAGAGAAGGAAATGAGGAATAGAGGAGGTGGAAGGATTGGAGAGAGAGAGAGAGAGAGAGAGAGAGAGAGAGAGAGAGAGAGAGAGAGAGAGAGAGAGAGAGGTTGGTACGGGCGCCGCATTTTGGTGACCGTCCTGGCCACTTGAAGCAAGATGTACATGCGTGTTGTAAAGGTCCGATCATTTTGTCTCCAGTGCGCATCGTGACAAAATTAAATGTTTAATTGTTACGTTCGTTCACTTGATGAGAGACAAGAAAAAAATATTGCCGTGGAAGACTCAATCGGACTCCTCTTCCTCCTCCTCCTCCTCCTCCAGGGAGGAGGAGGAGGGGGGGATTAGTGGGAGGAAGAGGGAGGGGGGTTAGGGAAGGCTAGAGAGGGAGGAGGGGGAGAAGGTTAGTGGGGGAAGAGAGAGAGAGAGAGAGAGAGAGAGAGAGGAGAGAGAGAGAGAGAGAGAGAGAGAGAGAGAGAGAGAGAGAGAGAGAGACCGACCGACCCACCCACCCACCCACCCACCAACACCACCAGCACAACCACCACCACCATTAGCACCAGCACAACCACCACCATCACCACCACCACCACCTCCATCACAGACGTAAATGAGGTGGCAATGACTGTTAATGCAAGCTAGTTTGTATGATAAGCACTTGCCTCGCAGCACACCTCGCCCTTACACAGCCCAGCAGACCCATTCATTGGCAGGTCCCAAGAGAGGAGGTGGGAGAGACAAACTGGCTGAAGTGCTGGACAATTCTGAGTCTGGTGATGCATGGCTGTTGAAGTGAGGGAAGTGAGGAAGCTTGCTCTCTCTCTCTCTCCTCTCTCTCTCTCTCTCTCTCTCCTCTCTCTCTCCTCTCTCTCTCTCTCGTCTCTCTCTGTGGGTGTCTGGCCTAACGCATTGCTTCCTCTTTCCTCTCGGGTTATCGGAGCAGCTCAATGTAATGTGATATTAACGATAATGTGTCCCTTTTCCCCCGCTGCCCATCGAGTACTGTGTGTGTGTGTGTGTGTGTGTGTGTGTGTGTGTGTGTGTGTGTGTTGGGAGGTGATTCTGTGTGTGTGTGTGTGTGTGTGTGTGTGTGTGTGTGTGTGTGTGTGGAGGGAAAGAAAGGTAGGGAGGAAAGGAGAGAAGAAATGATTGAAGAGATGGATGGAAGGAAGGAAGGAAGGAAGAAAGGAAGGAAGGAAGGAGGGAAGGAAGGAAATAAAAAAAAAAAAAAAGAAATTTGAGGAAGAGAATGCATGAATAAATGAATGAATGGAAGAATGAATAAGAGAATGAATGAACAAACGAACGAACGAGGGAAGGAGAGAAGGAAGAAAAAAAAACACACAATTCTTTTATTACAATTCTGCCATGTCTAACAACAACAACAACAACAACAACAACAACAACAACAACAAAACCGAACGAATAAATCAAAACTTGTAGAAAATTAACAGATTCTTCCCTATACCCCCCCAAGTCTTCTTCCTGCACCCCCCCTTACCCTCAAATCCCCCTCCCCCCCTTCCCTTCAGCCACACCTGTAATTTACCTGTCCTTGTACAAATTGATTAAGTTATTGTAATTTAGTCTCGTTTTGCATATCTATTCTCTCTCTCTCTCTCTCTCTCTCTCTCTCTCTCTCTCTCTCTCTCTCTCTCTCTCTCTCTCTCTCTTATGTAAATCGTTCTTTTCTTCTTTATTTGCTTTTTCTTCCGTTTATCCATGTGTTGTTATTATTTATTCTCGTTTCCTTCTATTCCACGTTTTCTATAAGTTATTTTGGGGGGTAACTATTTCCTGGCCTATTTTCGTGTCTGTGTCTGTCTGTCTGTCTTTCTGTATGTATGTATGGCTGTATATATCTTCTATGGTTATCTATATGGTTGGAAATTGTAATTTTTTCCTCTTTTTATTTTCCCTATTCATGTTTTATTTATTGGTCAGGAAAATTTTTGGGGGATAAGTTTGAAAAATTTTGTATATATTCTTTTCTTCTCCTTTATTTTCTTTTGTTTGTTGCTTTTTTATTTTTTTATATTCGTATTATCACTGTCTGTAAGTTTCCTTTATCGCTTTCCTTGGTGTTGTTGTAATAATAGTAATAATAATAGACTAGTTTAGGCTAGGCTAGGTTAGGCTACGTTAGGTGAAGCTACGTTAGGTAAGGTTAGGTTGGGTTAACTTTAGTAAATATATGTCAGGTTTATGTAAGAGAGAACTAAGGAAAACAGAGAGAGAGAGAGAGAGAGAGAGAGAGAGAGAGAGAGGAGAGAGAGAGAGAGAGAGAGAGAGAGAGAGATCCATTACCCATTACCCCTGATAGATTCTCTCTCTCTCTCTCTCTCTCTCTCTCTCTCTCTCTCTCTCTCTCTCTCCCTCTCTCTCTCTCTCTCTCTCGTATATATGTTTTCTTTGTCTCTTTACGTCTGTTATTATTATTATTTCTTTATTTTGTTTAATTTTTTGGTAAGATTTAAGTGCCATTGATAGTAGTAGTAGTAGTAGTAGCAGTAGTAGTAGTAGTAGTAGTAGTAATAGTAGTAACAACACACACACACACACACACACACACACACACACACACACACACACACACCTCAAAGAGACCCTTTATAAAAAAAAAAACACCATTTTCAAGTTGCAAAACTCTCATGGACTTCGGCGCGTAAAGAAGGAAATGGGGTGTTTTAAAGGGGCGGGATAGGTGTGGGCGCGTATGGGAGAGAGAGAGAGAGAGAGAGAGAGAGAGAGAGAGAGAGAGAGAGAGAGAGAGAGAGAGAGAGAGAGAGAGAGAGAGATTTAATGCTTTTATTCACAAAAAAAATACAATATAATTTGGTGAAAAAGAGTGTTGGTCCCCTGATGGACAGTCTTATCAGGATGATGTTTGATTACATAAATAAATTAAATGTAAAATCACAGCCTTTGTAGGCACTAGTTTTATTTGAGGCACCATTCGTTACTGCACCTATCACAAACGTGCTTGTCTCATTTCATTGCACAAAATTTCGGGGTATTCCCTTAATGTTTGTGGCAGAATCGCAATAAAGTGTTTTGCCAGTTCGGATAGTGTAGGTGAAGGTGTGGGGCCCACTGTTTTTCTGAGGTGTGAGGGACGAGCACACTCCCTCAGGTAGTGTTCAAGACTGTGTCCCTCCGACGCACCGCACAGTCGGCATCGTGTCTCCTCCTCCGATGTCGCGAAGCCGAGTTGCCACGGGGTAACACGAACCCGAGACGTATCCTGCATGTCACCACCTCACACAGGCGGCTCGGGAAGTTTCGGGCTGGGGGCGGGCAGCCTGCTGCGGCAACCTGGCGGAACCATCTGACACTCGCTCCCCCTGGTCGTGTTGTTCCTGCTGTCGCTGCCTCTCTGCGTGGGCTTTCACTGCTCCTCTCAGCTGATTCAACGTCCTGGAGCTGACTGTAGCCACCGTTGTGTCAGTGGCTGCCCGTTTGGCGAGGGCGTCCGCTTCTTCATTTCCTGAGATTGCCATGTGGGATGGTAATGGTATCCACGTGAGAGTGACACTTGTGGCCGCATTGTGGATGGCTCTTGCTGTTTTCCAGATGGCTCGGGTTTGTGTGATGTTTTCTCCATCCTGCTTGTTTATCGCTGCAATGGCAGTCATGGAGTCCGTGGCAATAAGTACATTCCGGCAGTGGGAGGTGTAGGCGTGTTCAAGTGCCATTACTATCGCAGCTAATTCAGTTTGTGTGGAGGAGGAGAAGTCAGTTGTTCGAGCAGAGGCGGTGGTGATGATGGCGGAGACTGCCGCGCGCCCATTGTCGGTCTTGCATACATACGCCGCCCCAGACCGCCCTGTCATCGGATCAGTGGAGCCGTCGGTGAAATATGTGGCAGTGTGTGGCCTCTGGGCGGCGCTTATGGTATGGAGCCCTTCTTGCTGCAGTTCTGCCATTGCACACAGGATTTTCTTTTTCCGTGGTGGGCTGATGATGGTGGTGATGCATGGCGCTTCCCACGGGGGTGCAGTTTGAGCCTCGGTAGGGGCGGCAGCGGTCATTAATGTCCCCCAGGTGACCCCAGAGCTGTCGAGGGCTTCCACCGCTCGTTTAAACCAGAGAGAGAGAGAGAGAGAGAGAGAGAGAGAGAGAGAGAGAGAGAGAGAGAGATAGGCAGGCTTATTGTTTACTGTACCAGAGATTTTCTTTCTTTCCTGTATAATTTTTCCTCTTCTCAACTTTTTTCAGTCTTATTTTTCTCTTTTTTTCTATTTTATGGGTGAGGCAACAGCTACCACCACCATCACCACCACCACCACCACCAGCATACTGCAGTACTTGAGTCGCCCTGTTCAGTCTCGGAGTTGTATTTCAATAGGCTTTGCTCTCCCACCCCGACCATTTTCCAAGGTCACAGAGATGATCTGGCGGGTTCCCTCGACAGTTTCACCAGTTAGTAATATAAAAATGTCGTTAATCAGTCACTAGAACCGTAAAAATATCCTTAAATACTCGTGTAAGCTCAGAGGCGTTTTTTTTTTCACTCTCATTAGTAGTGAAGATGTGGCAAAAAGCTTCTCAAGATGGTCCTTAGAATCTTGACAGCCAAACACGCGTTGCTGCCGAGTGTTTACTGCGTTGCTGCCGAGTGTTTACGAGTCGTGTTAGCGAAGCGACACACACACACACACACACACACACACACACACACACACACACAGGAAAGGAAGGCTCGTGGTGGTGGTGGTGATGGTGGTGGTCCTTCCTTATCACCAGAGCAGAGCAGGGGAGAAGAAAAAGAAAACAAACAAACAAACAAACTAACTAACTAAATTAAAGTCTCTCTCTCTCTCTCTCTCTCTCTCTCTCTCTCTCTCTCTCTCTCTCTCTCTCTCTCTCTCTCTCTCTCTCTCTCTCTCTCTCTCTGGGTTTTAGTTAGTAAGTATTGTATTAAGTTTTTTTTTTTTTTTTTTGTGTGTGTGTGTAAGTCACTGAGACAGACCATGACAAAAATAGATTCTCTCTCTCTCTCTCTCTCTCTCTCTCTCTCTCTCTCTCTCTCTCTCTCTCTCTCTCTCTCTCTCTCTCTCTCTCTCTCTCTCTCTCTCTCTCTCTCTCTCTCTGTGCCATCACCACTTACCTCTCTCATCTTGATAAATCTCATAATTACAGCACACAGTCATCAACCCTTTCACACCATAAATATACGTACATAGAATCACACACACACACACACACACACACACACACACACACACACACACACACACACACACACACACACACACACACGAAGACGCGGGAAGGAAAGAAGGAAGGAAAGAAAATGAGCGTAGAAGGAGAGAGAGAGAGAGAGAGAGAGAGAGAGAGAGAGAGAGAGAGAGAGAGAGAGAGAGAGAGAGAGAGAGAGAGTAGGGCGGGGTGGACAGGTAAACCTCTCCATCTGTAAGGAAAATGGAGGAAAAGGAGAGAGAAATAGAGAAAAGGGAAGAAAGAGAAAGGGAAAGAGGAAACGAGGAAAAGATAAGGGAGAAAGGGAGGAAATGGAGGAAAAAAGAGGAAATTAGGACAAAAATGTAATGGAAAAAGGAAAATAAGGAAAGAAAGAAAAGAAAAGGACATGGAGGGAGAGGAAGCAAAAGAGAACAGAAAGGAAGAACAAAATAAGGAGAAAGACGAAAAAGAATAAAAAACAGAGAGAGAGAGAGAGAGAGAGAGAGAGAGAGAGAGAGAGAGAGAGAGAGAGAGAGAGAGAGAGAGAGAGAGAGACCCACTAACCCCCCTCCCCACGCCTCCACCACCTCCCTCACCACCCTTTCGCTGAGGTGTAAACAAAGGTGCGGCTCAGGTATGTTCACCTCACCTGTCCGTGCTGTGATAAATGTTCCCTAATTGAGTGGTTATCTTACGCCGCTTCCTTATATATTGTGGGGCGCCAGTTACACCCACGCCCCCTTCCCCCTTCACCCTTCACCCCCTCTCTCCCTCTCCCTCTCTCTCCCTCACCCCCCTTCCGTCTTTGTTGTATAAAAAGCGTTAAAATCGTTTGTTTTTGTCTGTCTGTATGTCTCTCTCTCTCTCTCTCTCTCTCTCTCTCTCTCTCTCTCTCTCTCTCTCTCTCTCTCTCTCTCTCTCTCTCTCTCTCTCTCTCTCTCCTATATTTCTTTTCCTGCATGATTCTTCTTCTATTTTTTCCAGTTCTTTATTCTTCTTCTTCTATTTTTTTCCAGTTCTTTGTTTCCTTTTCTCATTTTTATTTCTTTTCTCTTCCCTTTTCTTTTCCCTCTTCCTTTTCCCCCTCTTCCTCTTCCTCTTCTTCGTTTCCTCACGTCTTCTGTATTTCCATTTTTCTCTTATTCTTGCTTCTTCCTTCCTCCTTTCCTCTTCTCCTTTCTCTTCCTTCGTCAAGAGCTATCTCTCTCTCTCTCTCTCTCTCTCTCTCTCTCTCTCTCTCTCTCTCTCTCTCTCTCTCTCTCTCTCTCTCTCTCTCTCTGGAAATCGTAATGAAACGTAGGATAAGCTGATGATAAACGTGATAACAGATCGATAGATAAATAGATAGATAGATAAATAGATAGATAGATAAATAGATAGATAGATAGATAGATAGATAGAGAGAGAGAGAGAGAGAGAGAGAGAGAGAGAGAGAGAGAGAGAGAGAGAGAGAGAGAGAGAGAGAGAGAGAGAGTGTCCCCCGCTACACCCCCCTACTCTCTCTCTCTCTCTCTCTCTCTCTCTCTCTCTCTCTCTCTCTCTCTCTCTCTCTCTCTGTGTGTGTGTGTGGGTGTCTGGTCTAATGAATTGCTTCCTCTTTCTAATCGGGTCATTGGAGCAGCTCAATGTAATGTGATATTAACGATAATGTGTCCCTTTTCCCTGCTGGCCATAGAGTACTGTGTGTGTGTGTGTGTGTGTGTGTGTGTGTGTGTGTGTGTGTGTGTGTGTGTGTGTGTGTGGAGGGAAAGAAATGTAGGGAGGAAAGGAGAGAAGTAAAGATTGAAGGGATGGAAGGAAGGAAGGAAGAATGAAGGAAATAAAAAAAAGAAGTTGGAGGAAGAGAAGCATGAATAAATGAATGAATGGGAGAATGAATAAGAGAATGAATGAACAAACGAACAAACGAGGGAAGGAGAGAAGGAAGAAAAAAAAACACTTCTTTATTAAAATTCTACCATGTCTAACAACAACAACAACAACAACAACAACAACAACAACAACAACAACACCGAACTTGTAGAAAATTAACAGATTCTTCCCCTTACCCCCCAAGTCTTCTTCCTGCCCCCCTTACCCTCAGACCCCCTCCCGCCCCCTTCCCTTCAGCCACACCTGTAATTTACCTGTCCTTGTACAAATTGATGTCTAAGTTATTGTAATTAAGTCTCGTTTTGCATATTTTATTCATAGGTAAACTGGAGGTGAGTGAATATATGCAAGGAGGAGGAGGAGGAGGAGGAGGAGGAGGAGGAGGAGGAGGGCGAGGGCAAAGAAGATATCATGAAGCTTCTAACCTAACACCAACGAATGAAGAGGTTTATATATGCTTCCTCCTCCTCCTCCTCCTCCTACTCCTCCTCCTCCTCCTCCTCCTCCTCCTCCTCCTCCTCCTCCTCCTCCTCCTCCTCCTCCTCCTCCTCCTTTTCCTCATCCACCTCCTCCTCTTCACACACACACATCAAAGAGCCCCCGTTAAAAAAAAAAAAAACCGTACCATTTTCAAGCTGCAAAACTCTCATGGACTTTGGCGCGTAAAGAAGGAAATGGGGTGTTTTAAAGGGGCGTGATAGGTGTGGGCGCGCATGAGAGAGAGAGAGAGAGAGAGAGAGAGAGAGAGAGAGAGAGAGAGAGAGAGAGAGAGAGAGAGAGAGAGAGAGAGAGATTTGATTTGATTTAATGGTTTTCTTCACCAAAAATACAATATAATTAGTGAAAAAGAGTGTTGGTCCCTGATGGACAGTGTTATCAGGATGATGTTTGAATACATAAATAAATTAAATGTAAAATGACAGCATTTGTATGCACTAGTTATATTTGGGGCACCATTCGTTCACCATCGTGCTAGTCTCATTGGATTGCACAAAATGTGTGGTATTCCCTTAATGTTTGTGGCAGAATCGCAATAAAGTGTTTTGCCAGTTCGGGTAGTGTAGGTGAAGGTGTGGGGCAGTGTTTTGTGAGGTGTGAGGGACGAGCACACTCCCTCAGGTAGTGTTCAAGACTTGTGTCCCTCCGGCCCACCGCTCACCTTGTTTCTGACCCGGCACTTGCCCTTCAGATGCTGAATCTCAGCTTTGCAGGTGACCATGACGCCAAGATATCGATGGGTGGCCACCCAATCTAAATCGTGGCCCTGCAGTCTCAGCTTGGTAGGCGGAGTGGATAGTAGTGTACCTTTCACCCCGAGCTTGGTGAGGTCACGGAGGATGGTCAGGGGCTGAGCTCTGTCAAAAGCCTTT
>NW_026973716.1:482500-485000 GCF_035594125.1 Scylla paramamosain
TCCCGGCGCCAGGCCGCGCACTTCAACTTAACACTTATGACTGAAGCCTAGCTCGTTCACTCATACACGTCTCGCTCATTCACTCGTTCACACAACTAGCTAACAACCACACACCTCCCCCGAGACATAAGGAAGATTCCTTATCTTTGTTATGGCTACCGTAACACATGAAACAAAGTTACAATGATTGAAGTACAGAAAACACGGTACATATACACAAAACAAACACAGCGTACAATGAACACGTACGACTAATCGTAGGTGCTACGGTGCCACCGCACCTGCAGTCGTCTCGGCTCCCTACGCTGTCGGCTGCTTCGACGCTCTGGTTGCTCTCGGCCACGGTGTACCCCGTTACCCTGATGCTCCGGGCTGCCGGGATGGTGGTGTTCCTCGTGACCCTGATGCTGAAGCGCTGCACCGCCATGAGCGGTGTGCTGCTCGACAGGAAGGGGAGCAAGAGGTCTGTGTGGGCGTAGGTGTCTTCTATTACGCCACATCACGCGACCGCTGCCCATCTTGATGAGGTAGTCTCTCCTTCGCCCAACAGCCACGATGACACCCAGGCGATCCCAGAGGCCTGTCGTGTGATCTTGAACGTCGACGTGGCCACCGAGGTGCAGGAGAGGAAGAGTACGGGCGGACGCGTCGTGGCGAAGTTTCGCTTTCTTCCTCAGTCGCTCTGCCTTGGCGTCGCACTCATCAGCAGCGCGCTGCCACTGCTGAGCGTATGAGCGATGATGAGCCGGGACACAGGACCTCATAGGATGACCGAAGAGGACTTGTGCTGGTGATCGCCCTTCCGCCCTCGGAGTGTTGCGCAGTTCCAGCAACCCGCGAGCGAACGCATCCTCGTCCAGGTGTCCCTGCTGTGTGGTCGTGAGGATCAGCTTCTTCACGGACTTGACCGCTGCCTCGGCGTGACCATTGGAGCGTGGATAATGAGGTGAAGATACACGATGCTCCACCCCCCATCGAGCCAGGAAGCGCCGTACCGATGAAGAAGTGAACTGCGGTCCACCGTCAGTCCTCAGGAGAACAGGCACGCCCGTGTCGGCGAACACACCCCGAAGGACACGAACGAGCTGATCAGCCGATGCTGGACGTGAGCATGCAGACACGTGAGGCCACCCAGACAAGCGATCTACATACACGAGGTATGTACGGCCTGCTGCGTGGAAGTAGTCTGCAGAAACTGACTCAAACACCCTGCTGGGTGTGTCCGTGTCCTGCCAGAGAGGTTCGTTGGCTTGGCTTGGTAGGAGTGGACGGCATAGTGAGCATCCAGAAACGACGTTCTCAACGTCTCTGTCCATACCAGGCCAGTACACCGTTTGTCGGGCCCGTCGCTTGGTGCGCTCCATCCCCTGATGACTGTCATGGAGTCGCTCTAGTGTTTCTCGGCGGAGGCTGTGAGGAATAAGAAGCCTCGGCCCGTAAACCACCAGGTCGTCGTCTACGGCCAGCAGACTGCGCACCGGCCAGTACGTACGCAAGCGGTGATCGAGGTCGTGGCAATGATCAGGGGAAGCCCTCGATGATGACGTTCTTGAGCAAGCAGTACTCCCCGTCTCTCTTGCTGCTGCGGCACGTACCATTTCCACAGTCTGATCCTGGAGTGGTGCTAAGCGGACGCCGTCCTCATTGGTGGCAGATAACGCTGAGATGACCGCTGAGTGGAGAGGGTCGAGGTCACCAGAAGTAGCAGCATCCTCTTCCTCCACTGGGTCCTGTACTGGAGCACGTGAGAGGGCGTCGGGCACACAGTGTGTCGATCCCTTTTGCCCTCGAGATGCTGTTACGGCGAAGGGTCGAGCGTCGTCTGTCAACTCGATGGCCATGGATCCACCAGCCATTGCACGTAAACCTTCCTTTGCTTCGAAGACGCTGGGAAAGGCCTTGATCACAGCAGCAGCGTGCCCCGCACGCTGCTGTGGCGTTGGGTCGTAGGAATGAGGCCAGCTGATCACTTCTGTGGGCGTAGATAGAGGTGGCTGCGAGGCGGTCGGGTACTTGATGGAGCTGTTGCCGGTGTGCTGTTCTTCCCTGCGTAGCGGTCGGATTTGAGCCGGAAAATCTTCGGGGAGGATTCCGAGAGCGATGGAATCGTACCAGCTAAGCAGCGCCCCCTTCACCTCCTTCACCACGCTCACAACAGTCTCAGCTTCCCTGTCGCCCAGTTGCAAGTGCGACGAGAAAGTTCCTACACAGGTGAGGGGGTGATTACCGGCAAGCATAAAGTCCATCACCATCAGCGGGCGCCAAGCTGGAGGGCGGGATTCCAAGGAGTGTTGCCGTGTCGAGGCCAATAACGGTCGTTTCGGCCCCAGAGTCAGGAGTCCACGTAATCTTGTCTCTTCCAGCGGGATGTGTGGCGGTAATGAGCACCTGGGGCGCAGGTCGTGCCGTCACCGTCTTTGTGTATACGCCTGATAAGAGCTGGTATACACTGGCACTGGCTCCCCGCCTCGGGCCTGCACCGCGATGAGGAGAGACAGTT
>NW_026973716.1:490000-492500 GCF_035594125.1 Scylla paramamosain
GTGCGGGGCACGCTGCTGCTGTGATCAAGGCCTTTCCCAGCGTCTTCGAAGCAAAGGAAGGTTTACGTGCAATGGCTGGTGGATCCATGGCCATCGAGTTGACAGACGACGCTCGACCCTTCGCCGTAACAGCATCTCGTACAATCCCTTACAATTGGCGTGAAGAAATTAAGAGCCAGTTGGAAGAGCTGCTTAACAAGGGAATCATCGAGAGTGTGGACTACCCTACGGCATGGTGCCACCCCATCGTGCCTGTCCCAAAAGACATCTGGTGTAAGGCTGTGTGTTGACCTGACACGACTCAACCGTTACGTGAAGAGGCCCGTGTATCCAGTGCGCTCACCTCATGACGCCATCGCCTCGATCGGGACCGGAGCAGTTTGGTTCACCACTCTTGATGCCAAGATGGGGTATTTTCAAGTCCCCATTAGAGAAGAAGACCAGGATTTAACCTGCTTCATAACACCTTGGGGTCGGTACAAGTTTCGGCGAGCGGTTATGGGTCTCGTCTCGTCTGGAGACGAGTATAACCGTCGAGGAGACCAAGCTCTCGGCGACATACCTAACACCATCAAGATCGTGGACGACATCCTGGCCTATGACTCCACCTACAGTGCGCACTTAGCCCATGTCATTCAGATTGTGCGGCGGTGTGACCAGCACGGCATCACTCTCAACCCACAGAAGTTTACATTCGCGGAAAGAGTGGTAGATTACTGTGGTTACTCTGTTTCTGGACAAGGCTACACGACAGACTCAAAGAAAGTTAAGGCAATCTCTGACTTCCCACGACCACAGCACATCACCGACTTACGATCATTCATGGGTCTTACAAACCAGCTTGGAAGCTTTTCTCCTGCTGTGGCTGCAGCTGCACAACCCCTCAGAGATCTCTTACGCCCGAAGAACAGTTGGTGCTGGTCTCCTAACCATGAAGAGGCGTTTGAGAAGGTGAAACAGTGTCTCGTCAGCCCACCTGTCTTGGCATACTTCGACCCATCATTACCAACGATGCTACAGACTGACGCCTCAAGGATGCACGGATTTGGATTCGTTCTCCTGCAGAAGCACAGTGACCAGTGGAAGATGGTGCAATGCGGGTCAAGATTTGTTACAGACACAGAGAGCCGCTATGCAGTAATAGAGTTGGAAATGGCTGCAATCGTCTGGGCAGTCAGGAAATGTGGCACCTACCTGAAAGGACTCCCTCACTTCGATCTAGTGCTCGACCACCGCCCGCTGATACCTCTCCTCAATAGCAAGTTGTTGGGAGAAATAGAGAACCTGCGGCTGCAGCGCATGAGGGAGAAGCTTGCTCAGTATTCTTTCACAGCAAGCTGGCAAAAGGGATCGACACACTGTGTGCCCGACGCCCTCTCACGTGCTCCAGTACAGGACCCAGTGGAGGAAGAGGATGCTGCTACTTCTGGTGACCTCGACCCTCTCCACTCAGCGGTCATCTCAGCGTTATCTGCCACCAATGAGGACGGCGTCCGCTTAGCACCACTCCAGGATCGGACTGTGGAAATGGTACGTGCCGCAGCAGCAAGAGACGGGGAGTACTGCTTGCTCAAGAACGTCATCATCGAGGGCTTCCTGATCATTGCCACGACCTCGATCACCGCTTGCGTACGTACTGGCCGGTGCGCAGTCTGCTGGCCGTAGACGACGACCTGGTGGTTTACGGGCCGAGGCTTCTTATTCCTCACAGCCTCCGCCGAGAAACACTAGAGCGACTCCATGACAGTCATCAGGGGATGGAGCGCACCAAGCGACGGGCCCGACAAACGGTGTACTGGCCTGGTATGGACAGAGACGTTGAGAACGTCGTTTCTGGATGCTCACTATGCCGTCCACTCCTACCAAGCCAAGCCAACGAACCTCTCTGGCAGGACACGGACACACCCAGCAGGGTGTTTGAGTCAGTTTCTGCAGACTACTTCCACGCAGCAGGCCGTACATACCTCGTGTATGTAGATCGCTTGTCTGGGTGGCCTCACGTGTCTGCATGCTCACGTCCAGCATCGGCTGATCAGCTCGTTCGTGTCCTTCGGGGTGTGTTCGCCGACACGGGCGTGCCTGTTCTCCCTGAGGACTGACGGTGGACCGCAGTTCACTTCTTCATCGGTACGGCGCTTCCTGGCTCGATGGGGGGTGGAGCATCGTGTATCTTCACCTCATTATCCACGCTCCAATGGTCACGCCGAGGCAGCGGTCAAGTCCGTGAAGAAGCTGATCCTCACGACCACACAGCAGGGACACCTGGACGAGGATGCGTTCGCTCGCGGGTTGCTGGAACTGCGCAACACTCCGAGGGCGGAAGGGCGATCACCAGCACAAGTCCTCTTCGGTCATCCTATGAGGTCCTGTGTCCCGGCTCATCATCGCTCATACGCTCAGCAGTGGCAGCGCGCTGCTGATGAGTGCGACGCCAAGGCAGAGCGACTGAGGAAGAAAGCGAAACTTCGCCACGACGCGTCCGCCCGTACTCTTCCTCTCC
>NW_026973716.1:495000-555000 GCF_035594125.1 Scylla paramamosain
ATGAAATTATTGAGCGCTCTCTCTCTCTCTCTCTCTCTCTCTCTCTCTCTCTCTCTCTCTCTCTCTCTCTCTCTCTCTCTCTCTCTCTCTCTGAACTACGACTCTCTGGCATCTTTTTCCTTCCTGTTTCCTCCTCCTCCTCCTCCTCTTGGAGACGAATGAGGAGGAAGAGAGGAAGGAGGAAATAAAGTGAGAAGGAGGGGAAGAGGAAGATTGATAAGGAGGAAGTGTGATAAATAAGAAGAAAAGAGGAGGAGGAGGAGGAGGAGGAGGAGGAGGAGGAGGTGATATTGTAAACCCTGTACTCCTTATTTGGAGGTTACTTAAAGTTTGCTAAGGAAGATGAGGAGGAGGAGGAGGAGGAGGAAGAAGAGGAGAAAATAATAAATGAAATATTTTGTCTTTTTTATTTTTCTTCATATTATTATTATTATTATTATTATTATTATTATTATTATTATTATTCGTAGTAGTAGTAGTAGCAATAGTAGTAGTAGTAGTAGTAGTAGTAGTAGTAGTAGTAGTAGTAATAGTAATTTTGCAGTTAATTTCACCACCACCAGCAAATGAGATCCCCAGGTAACGAACACACACTCACCTGTCTAATTAGAGAGTAATCACCTCTTATTACCTGGCGAGGAGGAGGAGGAGGAGGAGGAGGAGGAGGAGAAGGAGAAGGAGGAGGAGGAGGAGGAGGGTAATGAGCCGAGATACGTATACTTCTTGTTATAAAGGGAGGAGGAGGAGGAGGAAGAGGAGATAAATATGTATTGAATTTCGTCAGTTTAACTCTCTCTCTCTCTCTCTCTCTCTCTCTCTCTCTCTCTCTCTCTCTCTCTCTCTCTCTCTCTCTCTCTCTCTCTCTCTCTCTCTCTCCCTCGTATTTTTGACTGGACAAGTTGAATCAGTACACACACACACACACACACACACACAAAGAGAGAGAGAGAGAGAGAGAGAGAGAGAGAGAGAGAGAGAGAGAGAGAGAGAGAGAGAGAGAGAGAGAGAGAGAGGCTGCCCATTAACGTACGATACGTGTGTGTGAGTGTGATTATATGAAATGGAAGAAAAAGAAAACGGTACTTTTTATATCAAATTTTTTTTTCACTACTACTACTACTACTACTACTACTACTACTACTACTACTACTACTACTACTACTCCTACTTTTACTGCTACTATTATCACACCTGGCCTAATTAGCAGGAAATTGATGTAAATTAGCAATGCGGTATTCAAGTGTTGGAGGGAGGAGGAGAAGGAGAGAGGAGAGAACAATATGTACCATTCTCTCTCTCTCTCTCTCTCTCTCTCTCTCTCTCTCTCTCTCTCTCTCTCTGACTGTCTTCAGCCTCTCTCTCGCTATCACAAGCACATGCACAAGACTTTCTTCTTTCTCTCACCCCTATTCTGTCCACCTTTCTAATGCAAGAGTTAACCAGTATTGTCAATCAATCACCACTATTCTGTCCTCCTCTCAATTGCAAGAGTTAACTCTCTGCCTCTCGTTGCCATTGATCAGTGACTCTCCTACGTAAAATTAATAAATAAAATAATTTTATATATAAAATGAATGACCAATTAAATTAAAGAACGAAAGTTTTGTAAGCCTAATTTAGCCTAATCTAGCCTAGCCTAACTTAACTGAACCCAGTGTATCTGTCAGATGAAAATGCTAATGTCACTTCAATATTATTCTCAAGAAACTGTAAACTTTTTAATCAATTTCCTATTTTTGTAACTTGCTTTACTTTCTATCTTGTTTGTTTTCGTAATGATTTATTTCCCAGGCAAAAGTTTCAAATATTTTTGATCATAAAGAAAAGAAACACACAAATATATGTTAATTAATAAGGAATTTGTTTAATTTATTTATTTTTATCTCTTGAGAGAGAGAGAGAGAGAGAGAGAGGAGAGAGAGAGAGAGAGAGAGAGAGAGACCAAATGAAATATAATAGAGAACAAATTATGAGGGAAAAAGTAGAAAATAGAAACGAATTAAATAAATACATAATGTAATATAATACAGAACAAATTAGGATTAAAAAAAATAAATGAAGGGCAGAGTGACAATATACAGAGCGTGGTGCAGAGCGTACATTAACCTGTGGCAGACCAAGTTGTATAAATAATTTAATGCCGTCTTTAAAACGGTCTGATCCAATAAATACACGAGTCATGGGTGAAAAATGCAGGTTTCCTGTGTCCCTTGCACGTGCCAGCGATCAGCTGTAATGTTTGTTTACGTCATCACCTGACTGACAGGCCGTGAGGAGGGAAACACTGGGAGAGATGAACATATTATATAGATAGTGAAAGAGAAGACACAAGGAACACAGTAATGAAGAGAAACATGAAGGAAGCGCCGCTGAATGAACTAATCTTCCCTACAAGAAGCTGAACTTGAGAAGCAAGGACTGGATGGCCAAACTGGTCACAAGAAAAGAGGATTGTGTCTTTTCCAGGCATCCGTCTATCAGGACATAAGGACGCAAGGGAAGCTGTCAGAGTAAGTAGTACTCTTACAGACACATGTCTCAGTCTCTTTTTTTTTCGGTATTGTTATACCAGGGGTATGGGTGCGGGTGGCAGCACTGTGGAGGTGGCAGACTGGGAGAGGCGGGAACAGGGAGAGAGGGGAGACGCGTGGCCAGAGAGGAGGCCAGCGTGTGCCTGCCTGTTTTGGAAGTGTTTCCCTGCCTGTTGAGTGCCTGTCGTGCCCTGGGAGGCTTGTGGTGCCCCTGTAAACTTCTAAAGCAGTGTACTTGCAGAGGATTTGTCGATAAACCTAGGAAATAGTGCCCGTGTTTTCCCTTGTGCCCCGGCTGTGCCCCGGCCTCGTGTGTGTGTGTGTGTGTGTTGTCCCGGCGTCCCCGCTGCTCTAGTTTCTTGACCTGTGCCTGTGTGGATAACACGCCTTCCCGAGTGAGGGGTGGGCACAACAGTATTATTAGAAACATGAACCGTCTAACAGCCACGAAAAAAGAAATTAAATTTTTCGTATGGAGAAGCAAAAATCACAGGAATTTGGCTTTCTAAACTAACCTAATTCACTCACCCTTCTCTCTCTCTCTCTCTCTCTCTCTCTCTCTCTCTCTCTCTCTCTCTCTCCTCTCATCTCTCTCTCTCTCTCTCTCTCTCTCCTCTCTCTCTCTCTCTCTCTCTCTCTCTCTGTCAAATGTGCAGGTATGGCAAGTCCATGGAAGTAATGTTTGGCAGAGCAAAGGACTGACTTGTGTTCCTTATTAATAACAAACAAACATGAGCAGGCAGGGTGTAGTAATGTTTTGATGCTACACTGATGCATTGACAAATAATAATCATAAAATGGTTTATTAATAATCCAGTTAGGACTAAATTTATATTGTACTGAATAAAAAATAAAATGTGATAAATATACGCTTAAAATTAGGATCTTATTAACTAAGATGGTATTACAGGAGGAGGAGGAGGAGGAGAAAGTATTGTATTGCTGTACAGGAGGAGGAAGAGAATTTGTGTTGCTGGCAAGAGGAAGAGATTTTGTGTTGCTGGGAAGGGGAAGAAGAAATTTTGGGCAGTGATGGAGAACGTGGGTCCCTCCTGGCTGGGTCCTGCATCCTGGTGGTATGAGTTGCCAGCGCTGCATCTCTTCTACATTGCTGCCATGCCAGGTGACTGAGGCAGCCTGGCATATATAGCAAAGTGGAATGTTTATTATGGGCAGCTAATGTATGTGCACAGGAAAAATAAATGCTGGATTCTTTAAAAAATCAGTTTATCTGTATTTTACTGGAGAGAAAGGCCAAGCATAAGTTAAAAGTAATGTGTGGGATCCAAGGAATTAGTAATGTTTTCTTTGAAAGCTACTTGGATGAATTTCAATGGAGAAAAAGGTTCTGATAAACTGGAATGGCTGCCTTCACCATTCTTTTACTTGTCAATCAGTGGTAGGTGTCTGACTTCTTAAATATCACAGCCACACATGATGCCTGTCTCATGACACAAAAGTAGTACAGTTGAACACCACACTATAACCACTTGGGTTAACTCGGAAGGTTCACCCCTGTGGATGCTCCGTAACAAGTCACTCAAACTGCCATGCATCAGTGGCTTGCCTTACCTTACCTTACCTTACTGCAGTGTCTTATCCTCCAGTACATTAGCAACTATGGACCTCTACTCGTGTCTGTCTTATGTAGCTTGTATCATCTGCACTGCTGTCACCCTTGCACTTGTCAGCTTCACCAAACTTTCCATGTATATCTCCCCTGGTCTTTTTCTTCTACTCCCCTCTATCATTCCCCTCGGAACAGCATGACTGTGTATGAAGTGTTTATTGACTGGTGACAGCAAGGTATGTGGCATCAACCCTTGCTCTTGTAAAACTGAGCCTGGCCAGTTGCAGAACACAGTATGACAGTTTGATGCCATTTTCATGAGTAAATTTTAATTTTAAATGAAGTCTGACGGTATATTTCAACTTCCAAACCTAACCATGAAGTTTTGTCTCCCTGCACCCCTGAACAGTCTCACCAGCTGCCTTGCTTCACTCCCCTGGCCATGTGAAACAGGCAGGCCAGCAGCTGTCATGAGCCAGTCACAGTGTACACTATCACAGTGCATAGTATCTGCCCAGTCCAGTATTTCCATTCCTTGCATTAATGTATTTTATTTTATTTATTTATTTATTTTATGTAAGAGAGACACAGGCCAAGGGGAATAAATAGTGAAAAAAAGACCACTAAGGTGCCAGTCTCAAAAGAAAGGTCAGAATGAGAGGATAAATGTTTTAAAACCTTTGTCTTGAAAGAGTTCAATTCATAGGAAGGAGGAAATACAGAAGCAGACAGGGAGTTCCAGTGTATGCCATGAATAGATCCCCTTTTGTGTGTGTGTGTGTGTGTGTGTGTGTGTTTTATGTAGGAGGGACACTGGCCAAGGGCAACAAAAATTCAATAAAAAAAAATGGCCACTGAAATGCCAGTCCCATAAAAGGGTCCAAAGCGGTAGTCAAAAATTGAAGGACAAGTGTCTTGAAACCTTGTGTGTGTGTGTGTGTGTGTGTGTGTGTGTGTGTGTTTATGTAGTTGTATTTATCTAGTTGTAATGTATGGGAGGGGACCTATACTTGTGGTGTCCTGTCTTTGCATCTCATGGTGTTTAACCCTTAAAAAGATTGATGTATTCTCTGTACTTTCCCATCCCATTCTATGGACTGGATGGGAAAGCTGTTCATTTTCATATTCCTTGTGTAACTATCTTTTTTTTATCTTCCTTCCATGTCCTCTTGTATCTCTCATGTCCCACTGTATTAGGTCTTCTCAGGGAAGTGGGTGGCACAGGGGGTGACCTGTATGTGGAGGGGAAGGAAGGTGAGGCATGGAGACACTGTGTGTGTTGTGATGGGAAATGACATAGAGAGACTACGTTTGTTATGACAGGAAGTGAGGCATGACATTTAAACACTGTTTGTTATGACAGGGAATGAGGCTTGGAAACTTCCTTCTCACCCTGCTCTCTCTCTCACAGATCACTTCTCACCCTGCTCTCCCTCACACAGACCACTTCTCATCCTGCTCTCCCTCTCACAGACCACTTCTCACCCTGCTCTCCCTCTCATAGACCACTTCTCACCCTGCTCTTCCTCTCACAGACCACTTCTCACCCTGCTCTCCTTCTCACAGACCACTTCTCACCCTGCTCACCCTCTCATAGACCACTTCTCACCCTGCTCTTCCTCTCACAGACCACTTCTCACCCTGCTCTCCCTCTCACAGACCACTTCTCACCCTGCTCTCCCTCTCACAGACCACTTCTCACCCTGCTCTCCCTCAGACAGACCACTTCTCACCCTGCTCTCCCTCTCACAGACCACTTCTCACCCTGCTCTCCCTCTCACAGACCACTTCTCACCCTGCTCTCCCTCTCACAGACCACTTCTCACCTGCTTTCCCTCTCACAGACCACTTCTCACTCTGCTCTCCCTCTCATAGACCACTTCTCACCCTGCTCTCCCTCTCACAGAACCACTTCTCACCCTGCTCTCCCTCAGACAGACCACTTCTCACCCTGCTCTCCCTCTCACAGACCACTTTCACCCTGCTCTCCCTCTCACAGACCACTTCTCCACCCTGCTCTCCCTCTCACAGACCACTTCTCACCCTGCTCTCCCTCTCACAGACCACTTCTCACCTGCTCTCCCTCTCACAGACCACTTCTCACCCTGCTCTCCCTCTCACAGACCACTTCTCACCTGCTCTCCCTCTCACAGACCACTTCTCACCCTGCTCTCCCTCTCATAGACCACTTCTCATTCTACTCACCCTCTCATAGACCACTTCTCACCCTGCTCTCCCTCTCACAGACCACTTCTCACCCTGCTCTCCCTCTCACAGACCACTTCTCACCCTGCTCTCCTTCTCACAGACCATATCCCTCTTACCCTGTTCTCTCTGTCTGTCTCTTTCCCTCACAGGCCACAGTCTGCTGAAGCTGCGCAAGGCTCGGCCAGACCAGCGGTGGGTTGGGGCAGCTGGCATGGACAGTCGCAAGTATCGCATCTGTGGGGAGGCTGGCACTGAGCTGACCATTCCTGTCCCTACCGGCACCACTGTCTGGCTCGAGCAGCACCAGAAATTGCTGGGTGAGGATGCCACTCTCACCTTTTTCCTGATGGCACTCTCACCCTTTTCCTTTTTCACACCTGTCTTTATTTTCTCTTTGATCTCTTGTTAGGAGAATTTTTTTTATTGACAGGAAAGAATTGGTTCTGAAATAGACTGGTGGATGAATGGAATGGATTCAGTAATCATTTGTTAGTGTGTATGTGTGTATGTGTGTGTGTGTGTGTAGGATGGTTAAGCTGTAATCAGTAGAAATATTTCCCTAAGTTAAGGTGTGATTTTTATCTTTTCTTCCTTTTTTTTTTTTTTTCAGGTGAGATAAACTGTGCAGGAGACAAGGTGTTGGTGGCTTGAGGTGGGCAGGAGCAGCAACCCCAGCAACCAGTACAATGGGCAGAAGGGACAGGTGGGTACTGGTGGGACATCAGGAACACTGGCACTTCCTTGGCTTATTTATTTATTGATTGATTGATTTTCATGTAAGTGGGGCACTGGCCAACAGCAACAAAAGGTTAAAAAGAAAAAAAAAGGCTCACTAGAATGCCAGTCCCTAAAGAGAGGTCAAAAAGGATCATCAATAATTGGAGGAACAAGTGTCTTGAAATGGAAATCCCCTCTCATACAGGCGAAATGTACAGTGTGCATGGACAGATAAGGCACCTGTGCAAAGTTAGCAGCTGTGGGGGTGAGAAAAACTATGTACAAACCTGCTGGCTTCTTGCACTACCCCTTTTTGATGATGTGTTCTCATGTTCCTATGTTCTCGCATCCACAGGGACACATTGTGAAGCTGAAACTGAAGCTGTTGGCTGATGTGGGTCTGGTGGGCTTCTCTAACGCTGGCAACAGCATTAGGGAAGCCTGAGGAACAGTGGTGTTCCTCAGGGTTCTGTCCTGTCACCCACTCTTCTTATTATTCATTAATGATCTTCTAAACCAAACTTCTTTGTTCCTATCCACTCCTACGCTGATGATACCACCCTGCACTTTTCCACATCTTTTCATAGACGTCCAACCCTTCAGGAGGTAAACATTTCACGCAGGGAAGCCACAGAACGCCTGACTTCTGATCTTTCTAAAATTTCTGATTGGGGCAGAGCAAACTTGGTATTGTTCAATGCCTCAAAAACTCAATTCCTCCATCTTTCAACTCGACATAACCTTCCAGACAACTATCCCCTTTTCTTCAGTGACACTCAATTGCCCCCCTCTTCTACACTGAACATCCTCGGTCTGTCCTTTACTTATAATCTGAACTGGAAACTTCACATCTCATCTCTAGCTAAAACAGCCTCTATGAAGTTAGGTATTCTGAGACGTCTCCGCCAGTTTTTCTCATCCCTCAGCTGCTAACTCTGTACAAGGGCCTTATCTGTCCATGTATGGGGTATGCTTCACATGTCCGGGGGGTTCCACTCATACTGCTCTTCTAGACAGGGTGGAATCAAAAGCTTTTCATCTCATCAACTCCTCTCCTCTAACTTACTGTCTTCAGCCTCTCTCTCACCGCCACAATGTTGCATATCTAGCTGTCTTCTACTGCTATTTTCATGCTAACTGCTCTTCTGATCTTGCTAACTGTATGCCTCCCTTCCTCCCACAGCCTCGCTGCACAAGACTTTCTTCTTTCTCTCACCCCTGTTCTGTCCACCTCTCTAATGCAAGAGTTAACCAGTATTCTCAATCATTCGTCCCTTTCTCTGGTAAACTCTGGAACTCCCTGCCTGCTTCTGTATTTCCACCTTCCTATGACTTGAATTCCTTCAAGAGGGAGGTTTCAAGACACTTATTCATCAATTTTTGACTACTGCTTTGATCCTTTTATGGGACTGGCATTTCAGTGGCCATTTTTTTTTATTGGATTTTTGTTGCCCTTGGCCAGTGTCCCTCCTACATAAAAAAAAAAAAAAAAAGTCCACACTGCTGTGGGCCATCTCCAGCGCCAGACCCAAGGTGGCCAGCTACCCCTGTGAGTGTTCTGCACCTCTCTCTCCTTGTTCACATCATCTCCACTTTGCTCTGCCTCATGTTTGCTTGATTTTTTGACTGCACTGCTCATTGCCTTTAGTTTATACTGTTTCATGTCTTCTCTATATGTACTCTCTCTCTCTCTCTCTCTCTCTCTCTCTCTCTCTCTCTCTCTCTCTCTCTCTCTCTCTCTCTCTCTCTCTCTCTCTCTCTCTCTCTCTCTCTCTCTCTCTCTCTCTCTCTCTCTCTCTCTCTCTGTCCATGAATATGTCTGTCTGTGTGTGTGTCACCACACTTCAGGGCAGAAGTATTGCCATAGTTCACACAATTCATCATTTTCATCCCTGCCTGTGAGTCACAGCCTGCTCAAGGAAACATAGAACCATTCCCAAGACTAGACAAGCTTCACTATGAATATTCTTCATGCCTCTACTTTGCTAATCTGTCTTGGTCTCATGAAAGTTATGTAGAAGGTACTCTTTTAGGTACAAGTCATTGCTTCAGAAACATCATTAGTGCCATGTAATAAAACTTAAGACAGGAATTAATGACAGGAGAAGCATATAAAAAAATAATTCAATGAAATATATTATTATTATTATTAGTAGTAGTAGTAGTAGTAGTAGTAGTAGTAGTAGTAGTAGTAGATTTTATTTTATTTTATGAATTTAATTTTATTTAGATTGATTATTATTATTATTGTTATCATCATTATTATTATTATTATTACATATTATTTCTCCTTATCAGCATAGATAATATTGTGAGATGGAGGCAGTTGGCCAAGTGAATAAGTAAGTTTGGATAACCTGACTCAAGGTTTGTTATGTTCACTTTAAGACAAGAACATCATCCATTGCATAACTCAGGTCAAGGGCAAAAGGAAGTCAAGTGCTTGTAAACTTTACCTTAATATAATGAACAATTTATAGCAAACAAAGCTGCCTATTGAAAAATGAAAGGATAGACAGACCAGCAGATGTTACATCACAGCAGTTTGACAAACAGATTAAGTACTCTCATGATTCACTACTAAACTAGCAACAGTCACTTGTTATTCCACTTGTCACCAATACACTCCTCCCTCCAACAGGAAATAATAACATACACCATAAACTCACAATGGTTGATAATCACTGACAAACCACAAAGCACTTCACCAAAACCACCACCACAAAACAGCATTAAATAACATAACTGCTCTCACTGAATAAACCAAGACAAGTATCATGAAAACTGTACTTATCCACTGCATAGAGTGTAGCAGTCCCAAGCAGAGGCACAACACAGCTCACTACAGCCGACCAAGAATGTCTGTCAGCTTTACCTCCGGCCTGTGCCTAGGTTAAGCCCACCTGGGCCTGGCATGTACATTTCCATTGGCCAGCCACAATTCATCCCAAGCTTATGACCTGATTCCAACTTTGGTTAACTTGGAACTTGTAACTATAGATAGATAGATAGATAGATAAATATATTATTATTATTATTATTATTATTATTATTATTATTATTATTATTATTATTATTAAAATAGTACAGATACAACATATCAGACAAACACAAAATGCAAAATCAACTGAAGAGAAACAAAACAGCACATTACAAGCCTAATTTTATGCTGCTTTCTTGAAATAACTCATCATTTGAATTTCTAACTACTTTGTTCCCTCCGATGACGCTGCAGCCGACCCTGGGTGTGGTGAAGTACAGTGACATGCGGCGGCTGACCATCGCTGATCTGCAGGGACTCATCGAGGGTGCCTACTCCAACATGGGGATGGGGCACCGCTTCCTGTGCCACGTGGAGTGGACACACTTCCTCCTCTTTGTGGTAGACATCAACAGCTTCCGGCTGTCACCCAAACACCCATACTGTTCACCCACCGAGAATGTCATGCTGGTCAACAGGGTGAGTGTGTGGGTGCCCAGTGCCCTGCAGGGGTGTGTGGGGCTGAGGAACTTTGCGTGAATGTGATGTCTGTGTGTTTACAGTTTTGACTTGCTGTTGTGTTGTGTTGATTGGCAGCTTTACTCTCATTCTAACTAATAGGAGAGTTATTTGCTAGTGCTCTTAATACTGATTCTGTGCATTTATGGTTGTATGTGGACAAAATGCTTTAGTTTTGATTCTGTTTTTGTCAATTTATGACTTGGTGTTGGAACAGAACTCCACCATAACTTGGGGAAACTCTGTACAGTGTTGACATCTAGCCTACAATGAGTGCCTGGCTTGTGGCTTCCTTGGGGTTGTCAGACACACCCTGCTGGTAAACGCATGGATGTGAATTTGTGATCCCAAGTTTGAGTCATGTTGGAAACTGAGTCTTTGTGGCAGTGACAGGACAGTCGGTTGACCAAAATCCACTCAGGTCATGATGACCACCTCGGCCTGAGTGGTAACGTGTCAGACTCATGTTTCTGTGAATCCTGACAAAGGCGTGATCTCCTGTGAAACCCTCTCCTGGTTGATTCATCCTGCCACATCCTGTCTCCAGACCAGTGTCTCAGAGTCTGCATGATGCCCCAAGGCATGACATCACAGGGACAGCCTGTCATGTACTTACCCTTCACTCAAACACACACACACACACACACACACACACACACACACACACACACACACACACACACACACACACACACACACACACACACACACACACACACACACTGTCTTCATCTTTACTTTAATTAGTGTAGTTTATGACAAACACCTCCCCACAAAAAAAAAAAAAAAAAAGGCCAACAGATCTGCTACTCTTTATCCTCTTTTGAGTTCATTTGTACCTTATGACAAGCATCGTCATGAGGGCCAAGAAATCCGCTGCTCTTTTTTTCCTGTTCCTTTGTACCTTACCACAAAGTCTCATAAGGGCCAAGAAATCTGCTGCTCTTTTACCTTCATTTATATTCCTTTGTAGTTACTCCTCCACACCTGTACACACAGGAGTTGGAGCTGTATTCACCTGACCTGCTGAGTAAGCCAGCACTCCTTGTGGTGAATAAGATGGACTCCCCCAATGCTGAGTCTTGCCTGCAGGAACTCCTTCACAACTTTAAGAGGATGGAGGATGAGTACATGGGAACATAAGAATACAAGGGAAGCTGCAAGAATCTGTCAACCCACAATTGGCATTTCCTGTTAGAAATGCCTTCTGATTTCTACCTATCATCCTCATACCTAAATTTATTTGGTCTTCTTTTAAAAGCTCCATATTGACAGGACATTAACAGCCATAAGAAAATAGGGGAAGCTGCAGGCAGCCATCAGTCCTTAACATGACAATCCCTGTATGAAACATGCCTGCCTATTTCCACCCATCTCCCCCATCCACAAGTTTGTTTAGTTTTCTTTTTAAAGCTTCCTAACGACTCAGCACTAACAACCAGATTACTGAGTCTATTCTATTCATCAACCACTATATTTGAAAACTTTTTCCTTTGTATCTCATTTAAAGCTAGCTTTATCAAGCTTGAACCCACTATTTCTTGTCCTATCCTGATCACTGAACCTAAGGATTTTGCTCATGTCATCCTTGTTATATCCCCTAAGTAAAGACCTGAGGGAGGAAGAGAGTAGAGACATCTTTTATCATTATCTTTTCATCTCGTTTACTCCTTCATTCCTGTTGGTTTAATATTCTGTGTTTGAAGCACCAAGCCAACTGATTATGTGGGACTGAGATTGTTATAGTTATTTTATACTATATTAGGTGAATAGCCTCTCCATTAGGGGCTGATAGGACTAAGAGTGTGAATGATGTGTGTATGAGTGGATGGTGCTTTGTCTGGGCCACCCTGTGTGGGATTGCCAACCTGGTATATGGACAGATGGACAGATAGATACATGGGTCAATAATTTGGAGCTTGGATATGAAGAAAATGTAAAACTAGTGGAGACGTTTCAAAGGACACAGGGAAAAAAGCTGCAGTGTTTTAGCCATGTGAAGAGAAGAAAAGAGTCATATGTCAGGAGAAGTGTGATGGAGATAGAGGTGCAAGGCAGGAGAGCAAGAGGAAAACTAAACCTTATATGGATAGACTGTGTAAGGGAGGACTTGAGACAGAAACAATTGTCAAAGGAAAATATATATGACTATGCTTGGAGGAGAGCTGGCAAGAACAATGACTCTATAGAGACTAGGGAAAAGATATCAAGAAGAAGAAATTATGGAGGTGTAAGAATTAATAAGGGAATTATCGAGGTGTTTGGGCTGTGGGAGGCTGTGGAAGACAGTGCCTGAAAGTCACCAAATTCAGGGTAAATCTTCCACCATGGTCCAGGAAGTCATCAGCCAGTAGAGATGAGTCCAGAGCCTGACATACCACCACCTAGTAGGAGGGAATGTATTTATAAATTTCTTGAATAGAGTATAGTTGTCTTACATGGTTAAATGTCTTGTAGGGATTTAAATCCTGCTATATTTACAGTCAGTGCAGGCCGAGGTGATCTGGAAGTCACACCCTGAGCCTCTTTCCCTTCTAATGTGGCTGCTGACTGGTGCTCTCATAATGTTCTTGACACTTCCTCAAATATATTTAAGATATTTTCTATCACCATATTAATTAAACTTTCCCCAAACAGTTTTTTTTTTTTCATATCAACAGGAAAACGGAGTATTAAACCTTCTGGAAACAAAAATGTGTCAGCAATAATTCAAGTCAAGGATAACATTGAAAATGAAACATAATATTGAAAATGAAAACTGGAATCATGATGCCTCTTGTGGTTGAGTCGTCCCAGTAGTAGTGCAGTGACTCTCCTTCACTAGGAATTACTAAAGACTAGTGTTTCTTATTGTTACTGAAAAAGGACAGAATATATTTTCTATCTTAGTTTAAGTAAATTAAATAGATGAAAGAATTTTTGCCTTTGTCTTTTCACGAAATAAGCCTCACTGGCTTTTGAAGTGAGAGTAATGAGCTCATTATATTTAGTGAAGCACTCTCCAAAGTAAAGTCCTCTCTTTTGTAAAGAATTTCCTGTATGTATGGAATGATATCACAGCCTTGTGTAACACATTCATTACCTGGTCAACCTACTGTGGAAGGGAACATTGCTACCATTCCAGTATTTTGTAAAGTGTGTTCATGTTCATCTTTGATTCCTGCTCTTACATGTGAATCTTTCCTGTAAATTGAAAATGTTTTTAATGCCTTTCTGCACTAAGTGACGTTTCACATGAAGACATTTTGATGCATGCATTCTGTTCATAAGAGGGTCTCAAGTGACAGTCATAGTAATAATCACTGGACTGATGACTGACGTCTGGGAATGTCAAAATGGTGACTAAGAATGTCAGACTATTAACTATTGACTGGAGACTGGTGACTAAGAATTTCAGAGTAGACTGGTGACTTAGGATGTCATTTAGGATAGTGAGTAATGATGAGGATCTTGATTGATGAGTGGTGCCTGAGGAGTGTGACTGGTGACTGGTGATTGAAGGTGCGTCATGGGTGACTTTATGTATTTGACTGGTAAAATGGAATGTCTCTTAGGATAATGAGTACTGACCATGATTTTTGACTGGTGAGTGGTGGTGTTCCTGGGTGGTGTTAACAACTGGTGTTCCTCACAGACTATGTGTTGTGTTGCTCCTGTGGTGCCAAACTCACAGAGAACTCATGGGATAACTTTGTAAACATCTCCATTCCACTGTCTGAGGCATCCCAGCTGGTGACCATCCTGGGACACCCCCACCTCATGGTCCAGACCCTCAGGAACCCTGCTGACCTTGCTTTTGACTTGGTGACTGTCAGGAGGTCAGGCTGCTCAGGAGTGGGAGAGGTGAGCTGCACTCAAACATGTGTTTTGTTAGTTATGTGTTTGTTCCTGACCTCTAATCCTTCTGCTTATGTTGTCATCCTCTCTTCTCCATTGGGCTCCTCCAATCACAGTCTCATATCTGCATCTTGTTCTATTGCTCCAATCCCTCCTCAGGATCCTCCTAAGCAGAGGTGCCTCTGGCATTTTGTCTCTGCTAGTTGGGGGACCTGATGAGGTATTTTGCTGATTTTCCCTGGAATGGCCACAGCTTCCATGTCAGAGACCAGGGGTGCGTTAAGTTAAGTGACTTGGGTTACCCGGGTCACCCAGTTCTCAACTGGACGCTCTTTTTGCATGACTTGGGTGACTCGGGTGATTTGGGTTACCCAAACCGAGGAGGTGGTGTGCTCTGTGCTTTGATATCACAGCAAAAATGGCCACCCAACCATACTTATATTGGTGTTATACATGCTCAGTTATTGTGCATAGTGCAGGGAGGCTCCCTTACTTTGAAGAACCTTGCTCCAGTTGTCATTGTGGGTGTAAAGTTTTCTGAACACTTCTTCTATCAGTCAGTGTTTCTCAGTGGTGCAAGACTGATACTTTTTTCCTTTACATGATATTTGAGTCAGATACCAAAGTTAGCTGATAGCTTATTTTCCATTAGATGATATTTGAACCAGAAACCAGAGTTAGTTGATATGAACTGATTTTCCTTGAACCAGAGACCAGATCCACCTGACTGCTTTTTTTTTCTTTTCCAGGATATTTGAACCAGAAAGCAAAGCCAGCACAACCCACTTCAAAGCTTCCTTGGAGGGTTTCTATGGACTCATTCTAGAGAAACTGGTCACTGAGAAATGTAAGTATGCAAAAGTTGGAACAGAATTTATTAGCTAATATTTACCTTTGAAGTATGATGTTGTAGTGGTCAGAATGTTTGCTTCTATCTTGTTGGAGTTGTGTTCAGTTTGCATTCAGTTTGCAGTGTGTCCAAGTAACTGCAGTTGGTGTATGCATAGCTGATGTAGAAGCTGTGCCTGCTGCCTCCTTCCTTCTTTTAATGGTGCACCCTTAAATCTTGCCATCACCTAAAATTTTGCACTAAAAATATTTGTAATCACCTTTTTGGTCAGCTTTGCCCTAAGCTAATTTAAAATATATATATATGAATAAAGAAACAGTAATAATATCTAGCTATTATCCTTTAGATAAATCATGAAAACAAATAAACAAAAAATAAATAAAAAAAGGAGGGGCATGTGGTCCATCGAAGAAGCACATGAGTGAGTTTACATGAGTGATATGTTTGTTTCTGCAATTTTCTTAAGGGGTAATACTAAATTATTATTGTTTTCCTTGTGATCGTTTTTAATCACCCGAGATCAAGGCTAAGTGATACAGTGATTGGATGGCATGCAGATGTTGATTGACACTTGAAAATTTTGTCATTGTTTTTGCTGCCAACTTTATAATTCCAAGACTCTCTCTCTCTCTCTCTCTCTCTCTCTCTCTCTCTCTCTCTCTCTCTCTCTCTCTCTCTCTCTCTCTCTCTCTCTCTCTCTCTCTCTCTCTCTCTCTCTCTCTCTCTCTTTCTCTCTCTCTCTCTTAATAGATTTGGACACCATATTTGGGGGTTGAAGAGATATTGGTAGGAAGCTTGTAGGGGTGTCTGTTCTTAGCTGGTCTTACAAAATTTAATGAATTAAGTAAAGTAATGGACTGGAAATATTAAAATGTATATATCTTTTATTTATATTAATAAATCATCATTAACAAATAACAGTTTTGTGTTTATGTCTTTTTGAACAGTGCAGTGTCCTAAACACAGAGGCAGTTAGTCTCCCTATTGAAGCAGGCTGAAGATAAACACTAGAGGCAACAAGATTCAATCTACTTTTACAGTGAGCAGCTTTACACAATATAATTTGTAGCATTGGTTGCCTCTTCCAGCTTTTCATTGCTTTTTCTCATTCCTCACTTGATCCAAGTCAGGTGTATTATTTCCACATGTGTTTTGCAGACACCATCTCTATTACAGTTCATTTCCTTCTCTCACCTGCTCTCACATTACATGCTGCAGCCCCACACAGTGCTGTTGGTACCACTTGTATAAAGAATTCTATATTTCTCCCTTTTCTCTTCATACTTCTTTCATGCAGTTTCATTCTACTTCTGCTTATCTTCTGAAGCAGTATAATATTCAAAGCTACATCATCATTCTGCTCCCTTTGTGCCTAGTACTTTGTCTTTCACACCTAACTCATAACAGCTGTATGTCTCACTTCTCTCAGTCAGCCACCAGTGCAGTATTCTTTTTTTAAATACCAGCTGGTTCACATTCCACTGTACTTCCAGCTTTCACCAGACTCCCCTCTATCTGTATTAATGAAAACACTCAGTTTCAGACTCCTCATTGGCCTTTCCAAGCACCAGCAGTATTAGCACAATGGCACAAGATGGGGAGGACATGGTGCCTCTCGACCCCGAGCTTCTGGCTGTGCTGGAGGAGGAAGCAGCCTCTCGCTATACTGAGGAGGATAACCAGTTTACAGAGGTAGTGTGTATGTCTGTTGTTACACATGTGTGGTGCTTTGTTTCAGCTTTCCTTTTTTTATTGAGACATCAGCTTAATGTGTGTGCATGCTCAAGTGTGGATGCTTTGTTTCATCTGCCTCTTTTGTTAAGATATCAGCCTAGAGCAGGGGTGTCAAACTCATTTATCCCAAGGGGCCAGATTTCACCTTCACATTCAATGTGCGGGCCAGATAATCACGTATGACCATAATAATATTAATAATAATAATAATAATAATAATAATAATAATAATAATAATAACAATAATAATAATAATAATAATAGGTAATTATATAATAATAATAATAATAATAATAATAATAATAATAGGTAATATTATAATAATAATAATAATAATAATAATAATAATAATAATAATAATAATAATAATAATAATAATAATATATTCTACCTTCACTCGCGTTTGCACACACGTAACCAAAAGATAAACCAGTAAAGAAAAGGAAGCATCATTTACCTTAATTCCTGGTCGTGCTGCTCCCAGAAACTTTGCACCTCTTGGTCTGTACAAGTTCGTCTATGTTTGGCGCCAGAGACTGAGCAATGGCTACTTTCAGTGTTGAGTTGAGGTGTTCATTAGTGAGCCGAGACCTGAGTCCAGACTTGTTCAAGTTCATCAGTGAGAAGAGTTGCTCACAGACATAGGTACTGCCGAACATTGACATAATCTTTGATGCCAAACATTTGATTCGAGGATATCTTGGCCCAACATATTGATAGAATGTACCAATATCAACACTTGAGAACTTTTCCTTCAACGCAGAATCGCACTGAAGATCAATTAGTTCTAACTGAATATCCTCTGGTGTCTCATCAGGATTTGCAGCGAAAGGATTTCGAAAGATCGAGAAATCACTCTCAAGGTTCTTTAAGTCTGCAAATCTTTCTCCAAATTCGTTCAGTAACTTGGAAATCATGTTGCAGTACTTTTCTCTGCTGATAATTCCACGAAACTCAGGTGTGCTTTGCAATGATTTCAGTGTAGGAAAGTGTGCAGCATTATTCGCTGCTAGTTGACGTTCAAAAAGTTTGAGCTTCACCTCAAAAGCACGAATGGACTCATGCATGTCTGTCACCAATTTATTGCGACCTTGCAGTCTTGTATTGAGCAAATTCAAGTGTTCTGTCATATCTACCATGAAGGCTAAATCTTGAAGCCAATCATAGTCTTTCAGTTCCTGGACATTTCTTCCTTTGTTATGCATGAAACTTTGTATTTCACTTCTTAATTCATAAAAGCGCTTCAGCACAATTCCCCGGCTTAACCAACGAACATCAGTGTGATAAGGCAGACCGTGAGAGTGAGTTTCCTCCAATAGGCAGTTGAACTGTCTGTGGTTCAGACCTCGCGCTCGTATAAAGTTTACTGCCTTGACAACAACATCCATAACGTGATCCATCTTTAATATTTTACTGCAAAGCACTTCCCTGTGAATTATGCAATGAACGCTGTGAATTTGATGGTCTGAATTCAGGGTGAGTAGTTTTTCCTTTAACTTTGCTGTCACGCCAGCCTTTCTACCAACCATTTGAGATGCTCCATCTGTTGTCAGACTCACAGTTTTCTTCCAGTCAACACCTATCCTATCAAGTGCACCAGTCAAACTCACAAATATATCATCCCCTGTTGTTGTTCCTTTCATTGGTACTAATTCCACAAATTCTTCAGTTACCTGCATATTTTCATCAACACCACGTATGAACACTGCTAGTTGAGCTATGTCAGTAATGTCTGTACTTTCATCGATTGCTACAGAAAATGCTACAAATTTAGCAACTTTTTCTTTGAGCTGACTATTAAGATTTTCTGACAGTTCATTTACTCTTTCTGCAACTGTATTTCTTGAAAGGCTTATGTTTGCAAATGATCTACGTTTTTCAGGGCAAATATCTTCTGCGGCCATCATCACGCATTTCTTTATAAAGTCCCCTTCTGAAAATGGTTTCGATGACACAGCTATTTCCCGTGCAATCCTATAACTTGCCCGTACTGCAGTGTCACTGGCTTCATGAACACGCTGATACACTGACTGCTGCCTTTTGAGAGACTGTTCTAGCGTCTTTACTTTTTCTTCATGAAGTTTTCCACTATACACATCATACTTTGAAGCATGAGTGCTTGTGTAATGTCGCCGAATGTTATATTCTTTTGACACCGCTATAATTTGGTTGCAAATCAAACAAGTTGGTTTTCCATTCACTTCAGCAAAAAAGTAAGATATTTTCCACTTTTCCTGCATCACACGATGTTCTTCAGTAACTGTTCGCTTCTTGGAAATCATGATGAGATGATATGCAGTAAGAGTCACACCAAAATCTGACGCTGTGACGCTCTCGAAGGACAAAGCAGGACCGAAGTCAAAGGCCGATTCTCGGTGAGACGGAGGAATGACGAGTTATGGTCACGTCTAATACATGTATATTACGGAGCAGGGCCCGTACGACTACGTGTATTCTCGTCACCTATAGTCACTGGCTTTGGAACGCAGTCGACGAGACGAAATGGTCACATGATTTACGTAAAAATATATGAGAATAATTCATTCACTACAAAACACGATAGAAAACTTGAAGCAGATGGTAAAGTTCCTGCTGGTGACATTGTGTTTGCAATCACTTACTTTAATTAAGAAAAATACTTTTAACAATAACACACACACACACACACACACAGAGAGAGAGAGAGAGAGAGAGAGAGAGAGAGAGAGAGAGAGAGAGAGAGAGAGAGAGAGAGAGAGAGAGAGAGAGAGAATGTTGGCGGGTGGCGGCGAGCCGGACACACACACACACACACACACACACACACTTGACGAGGTTGGGAGTTACTATACCACAGAGGAACATCACCGCCCAAAAAATATAATAGTATCTTTATATCTTTATATAATGACTTTAAAATGCAAAGGGCTGGCTGGCTTAATCATTCCTGTAAAAAGACCAACTGTAAGACTGAAATATGAGACGTGCCGCGGGCCGCACATAGTAGTGTGGCGGGCCGCATGCGGCCCGCGGGCCGCGTGTTTGACACCCCTGGCCTAGAGTAATGAAAATTACTTCACATCACTGGGATGGATATTCAGTCACAAGGGAGTATAGTTGCTGAAGCCAAGCTGATCTGCAAGCTGTGCTCCCTGCATGCTCTCCGCCTCCTTCCCCTATATTTTGAAAATGTTGATATGAAAACATAATGTATGATATCAAAGTATTAACTTTTAGAAAAAAAAAAATAGTGTAAAGAAATAGACCAGTTATTTACACAACTCATTCATATGCCTGTGTTTCATATCAAGTCACTGACTTGCATCACGTCTCCACTGGTGAATCAGCAGGCATGACTGCATAACCTAGACACAATCAATGGCCAGTGGGAGCAGCAGCAAGTGAACTGTAAGAGTTTTTAAAAAGAAAACTGGTTGTAATCCACCACCAGATCAATATGGGTGTTTGCTGCTATTGTATATTACCCATGCAAATCAGTTCACACTGTTTGGTGTGTAGCTTATTTTATCTTTCCTCCAGGCAGAGAAAATTTGCACAGTTCACAGGCAGTCTCAACAAAGGAAAATAGCCAAGATAAAGCATGTGTGTATACACACACACACACACACACACACACACACACACACACACACACACACACACACACACACACACACACACACACACACACACATACACACACACACTTTGTTGATTCATTCCATCTGTAAGCACCCCCACTCCCCCATAGATCACATTAGAACAGAAGTTTGAGGGTTGTGGAGTGTGATATTTCCTGCCACAAACACTGTGTGGAGTATGTCGTCCTAAGGTTAAGTGGTGGGACTTTGGCTGACACATAGTGGCAGTTAGAGGAAAATCCCATCATTATTGGAGCAAGACAGCTGAAGGAACAGAACCCCATGATTCTTCTGGATGTCAGTGCGAGTGGCGGAGCATATCATGCTCTCCAGAAGCTTCAAACCTAGAAGCCAGGTGATATACTGTAACTCAGTTTACTCCAGTTTGCTGGCACATTTTCTTGTATGCAGTCCTGATTTGTACCATACAGTCACTCTGTGTAAGTCTTTGACATCATGAGAAATTTTGTGCACTTGTATATGCATGCATCACAAAATGCTGCAGATGGGATGAGGTAAGTGGTACTTCATAAAAAGGCACATATCTCTCAAGAAAAGTAATTAAAACCGACCCTTATTGTCAATCAAAGCAAGTGGGAAGAACTTGAGTATTGCCATTTAGTAGGTATTTTTGGCATGCAGCTTCTCTGTGGTGAATACAGTGGTAAAAATAACTAACATGCTAGTTGGCCACATGCAACTCACCAATCATGTCAAGATGTGCTGGCTGGACTTATTTTACTCTATCCTTCCACCTCCCTGTGATTCTCTTCTCCTATTACTCTGTCACCTTTCACCTTACTTGTTCAGCACTTAGCAGGTTTTCCTGCTCTCATTCACCTTAAAATCTACTTGCAAAAAGTCCTTCCATTAGGTGTTGGTCAGACATCACTATTTTTTCCTCTCATTCACAGGCAATATTTTTACTGCTTCCCTGACGCTGACAATTCTTCATCTGCTTGCATCACTCAAGTATGCTCATCATTATCCTTCTTAAATATAAATATTTCCAGTCACTAACTGTCACTGAAAGCATAGCCCTAACATTCTTCTTCCAATTTAATTTCTTTGAAGTGCACCACACAACTACACCTTAAACTACGTACAGTGGTAACTCGGTTCGTTCGGTTCGGTTTATGAACAAATCACTTCACGAATATTTTTTAACAATTTTTGCCATGGTTCTTGAACAGTGTTTCTGTATGTGAATTCACAAACACCCTGCAGACCCCCTCAGCTGGCAAGCACACACACACTGTTGTGTTTTGGCATGCCTGCCGTGAACATTGTGATTATCACACACTGGCAAGTCACCCAAGTCAGGTGCCTTCCCAGCTGTTGGAGAGGAGCTAGACCTGGATCTCCTTTACCCCATTCCACCTCTAGTAAATTGCATGCCTTCTTATTTAGCTGGCCTCTTTTTACTTTCACTTTCAGGATGGTTATAAAGATGATAATGATTGGAGAGAAAAGACACCATCTCGCCTTGCACCAAACATGCACTGGCTGGAAGGAAATACTGGAGCAAGACTGTAAAGGAGGGATTTTTCTGCATAACTGTATATGCTCTGTTGTCCAATTACATTTCACCTCATGTTCCATTGTCTGGATGCCCAAAGAAAGAGCACACCTGTTACAGACAGGCTTATAAGATGTGAGGTTGTCAAGAATTCCTGGATCACAGACACAAGGTGGAATTTAGAAAGCATGTGCTGTCGTGAGTAGTGCAACAATCCCCATTTTACACAGACTTGTATGCTCAAATATTTCCTTCCAGCCAACCCAGGCCTGGTGCAAGGCAAGATTTTGTCTTTTCCTCTCAAATAACTTTCTTTCCAACCATTCTGAAAGTTGAAATAGGAAGTGGCAGACTTAATTAATTTATGAAGGCATGTGATTTAGAGATGGAGTAAGGTAAGGGCTCCCATGTCAAACAGCTGGGAAGGCACCTGACCTTCATATCAATGACATGAAGGTCAAACAGCTGGGAAGGCACCTGACCTTCATATCAATGACATGATATAGCCTGATGTCCAAGAAACTTACACCTTTTTGTGGTTACTGTAACTTCATTTGTCAAAAAAAAAAAATAAATAAATAAAAAATAAATAAATAAATAAAATAAATAAATAAATAAATAAATAAATAAATAAAAATGCAGTTTCTGAGGTTGGAATAGATTAATTGTATTTTAATTAATTTAAATGGGAAAACTTGTTTTGATTTGTGAACTGAGGTTTCTACTGTACATAGATCCCAACAAAGTTCAGAATCCCCTGAATCCCTCCTCTCTACTCTATAGCAGTTCCTTGTCTCCTTGTCTATGAAATGACCAGTATTTGATATGTTCCAGCACTGCAAGAAGAGCCTGCCTAAGCCGCCAATACTCCCTGCTGACAGATTTGACCGCAACAGACAGTGCAGAGGCAACTTTAGGCATCAAGACTACAGGAAGGAAGGAGGCTGCAGGGATCAAGGGGAGTACAGAGGTCATGGGAATTATAGGGATCGTGGGAATTACAGGGATCACAGGAGGGAATATTCTGACCACAGGCAAGGGAGGTTTGTCAGTGACCACAGAGATCATGATGACAGCAGAAGGGATAGCGAGAAGAGGAAGTACAGGTCTGAGAAGGAGAGTGATGAGTATGGAAGAAGGAATTACCAGTCCAGCAAATACTACAATGGGTGGGGGGGGGGGGGGGTCATCCTGTTGAGTTTTGTGAATCCAGTGGCTGGTATATTTATCTTTCATCAGGGACTTCACACAAGCTTCCACGACATTAATTCTTTGACCATTACCAAAAGTTACTGACATTTAATTTACATTTAAATGCCTGCCTGCCTGTCTGTTCATATCTTTCTCTCACAATGTACTCACCATTCACTTGTGAACATTTAGATTTTTAGGAAATATTTTTGAGCAAGTTCCTTCATCACAAGGCAACCATCTACTAAAAAGAAAGAAAAATGGAATATATGTTGGCATTTCCTTGATTGCTTTTGGTGTTAATGTGTGACTTTCCAGAGTGACAATACAAGTGTTATCCCCACTACAAGTCATGCACTATATATAACATCACTGAGTATCTTTTCTCTCATTTTCATATAAATGTTTGTAACATTTTCATATAAATGTATGCTAACTTTTATGTGGACTTACTGTAAGATTTTTTAAAAGTAAAGTATTTTTCCAATTTACGATTATATACTAAAAACCTCCAAGAAAAGTATTTTTCCAATTCACGATTATATACTAAACCTTCACCTCCAAGATAAGACGTGATGGTTCATAACATGCACAGGAATGGCATCCAACAAAGTAATTGTTGCCAAAGCCTCCAGTAATCCAGAACCTTAAAAAAGTTGCAACCCTCACTTTAGTCTGAAATTTTTATACTGTATGTCTGCATAATTATCAAGTTACATCCCCATGCAGCCTCAGCACACCAAGGCAAGGAGATACCGTGAAGGATTAGACCAAACATTAACACAGGTAAATCTTTAAACTTACACTAAATCTTAAGATGGCAAGGCAACAACTACTTTGTTGGATACTGTTGTAATATGTACATTTTATTCTCACCCAAACTTTCTGGCATAAATTAAGGATGAATGATGAATAAGGCTGCCACAATTTGTAAAGAAAATACTGACTGATGTTAATAATATGGATTTAAGAAGTAAATGTAAAATAAACCTCTGCATGAATGACAAGACTTTTCTGTAGAATGTAAGCCTGTGCAAATGTCCCTTGTGTTGGGGTAGGAGGAGGGATCCATCCTCTCCCCACTAGAGACTCAGGCACCAAGGTGAATTTGAAATTAACCTTAGGCAATGTTTTTGTGCAGTGTGTGTGTGTGTGTGTGTGTGTAGGAGCCATCATCATCAACCACAGGTGATAATGATGGTTCCTGCTTTCATCGTCATTGGGGCTAGCCAGACCAACCTGGGGCTGTACTCTGGAGTGACGCTGTATGCCTCAGGTGGGTGTGGAGGGCTGGGATAGTGGGTAACAATTAAAAAAGACTAGTATACACACAAACCATCACAAACACTATGTAATGCTGGTATACACACACACATAAACACACAATTAAGGCTGGTATACACTTAGAGACATACAAATACTTGCTATTGGTTGTATATTCTTAGAAACACACACGCTTACTAAGTCTGGTATATACACACAAACTTGTATACAAACACTAGTATATACTTAGAGACACATCCAAACACTTGCTAAGTCTGATATACACACATAAACCCATAAGAGATGCTGGTATATGCTCAGAAATCTATACATATTAGGTAAGGCTACTATACACAAATCTATACATATATTAGGAATTTATGTTGAATGATTGAGATGACTAGTACTCTCTCTCTCTCTCTCTCTCTCTCTCTCTCTCTCTCTCTCTCTCTCTCTCTCTCTCTCTCTCTCTCTCTCTCTCTCTCTCTCTCTCATATCCTTTGTCTATGTCACTCATATTTTCTCTTTTTATCTCTCCCTTTCTGTCTGTCTGTCTGTCTGTGTCTGTCTGTCTGTCTGTCTGTCTGTGTCTGTCAGTCTGTGTCTGTCTGTCTGTCCCACACTTCAATACACCCTTCCTGTCTTGTTACACCTTAGTACACCCCTCCTGTCTGCCCCTAGAGCTTAATACACCCTGTATCGCCCCTGCATCTTATTAAACTATTCCCGTTTGTCCTTCATCTCAATAAATCCTGTCTTCTTTCCCTGTCTGCCTGTTTGTCCCATCTTACTACACCCTGTCTGTCCCTACTCCTTAGTTCATCCTTCCTTTCCTCTACACCTCAATACTCCCTTCCCTGCCTCTCTCTCTCTCTCTCTCTCTCTCTCTCTCTCTCTCTCTCTCTCTCTCTCTCTCTCTCTCTCTCTCTCTCTCTCTCTCTCTCTCTCTCTCTCTCTCTCTCTCTCTCTCTCCTCTCTCTATATATATATATATATATATATATATATATATATATATATATATATATATATATATATATATATATATATATATATATATATTCATATATGACATTCTTGGCGTGTTTGTCAGTTTTGAGTGTGTTTTGGGGTGTTTTGGAGTGTTTTTGTCAGTTCTGGATGAATATTGGGGTGTTTTGGAGTGTTTTAAGTATTTTTGGGCTATTTTAAAGGAGTTTGGGTGTGTTTTGGGTGCTGTGGGTGGGTAAAGCTGTGTTTCTGGGTGTTTTAGATGGGTGTGGATGCGTTTTGATATGTTTTGGGGTACTTTTGATGTGTTTTGGGTTGTAGAGAGATGGATGTGATGTGTGCAGGGTGCCTTAGTCCCTGGATGGCTGTAGCAGTGTGTGGTGCTCTGTCTGGGCCTCGTGGTGTGGGATTGCCAGCCTGCCGGTGTAAGTGCATGGAAAGGGACAGATAATTTAAGACAGTTTATCATATTTAATTATTTTGTTTATTCATTCATTTACTATTATCATTATTTTTATTTTACGCTCATCTTTTGTGTTCGGGAGTTCGTGGTTAGTGCTGCTATTGACAAAAAAAGGGAGAGATCGTTTTATTTCTTAGTGTGGAAATTGCCGCGGTGTGTCAGGTGCTGATTGCTGTTGAGAGTCGCAGGTCCCGCCCTCTGACATCAAACAGACAATAAAGAACTAATATGTCGCTGTTGCATTTATTTCCTTTAACGTAAATATGTAATGATACGGTTTTATCTATGTCTCCTGATGTTATGGCACTTTTGGCTAATTTTTAACTAATTCTGTTCATGTCATTATCTGAATACGTAATAACAATCAGTATCCTGCATGTACTGTCAAATCTATCGAAACATCAGCACGACTACTGAGTTATGGATTTCAAGAGATTCCGAATTATTGCTGTTTCCTTCTGAATTTTAATAGGTTCAGAAAATCTACCAAAATTGTGCTTCCCGGCAGTTGGATATCTATTACGGTTGTAAGAGAGAGAGAGAGATATCAAATTAAATATACATAAATTATAAGGAAAAAAGGAAGATAATAGAGACGGATAAATAAATATATAAATACACAATAAAATGTAATACAGAACAAATTATGAAGGAAAAGAAAAAAAAATATATATATAATTGAAGTGCGCTGATAATAACAGCGTGGTGTAGAGGGTACGTTAATCTGTGGTAGACCCAAGCTGTTTACATAATTTAAAGAGTCTACCTGATTTCATCCATGACAATTAAACATTTGATAATAACGAGAGGCTTCAAGTCACACAAGCTTTTCAATGACTTCACACAAGGTCATACAATAGATGAAGAATCGTAGTGTAAACACCGCCGGGACCACTTCAAATTTGGCGCTTGAATTGGAGAGAGAGAGAGAGATGTGGACATTTTGACAATTACAATTACAATGGCTTATAACTTAGTTTTACATGTTCATGCTTCATTATATTTCACTTGTTTTATTATGTATTAGAATAGTGTAATATGAGAGAAGCTGGAGTAATTGGAAATATAATTTGTAGGTTTGTGGGTAATGAGTGCACGCTGACATAGGAGAGTGAGTGGACGTCAGACACACAGAGGGGTGGTGTTTGAAGTGCGTGCGTGTGCAGCTGCCTTATTTAACCTGGATTTTCTCTCAAGACGGTGACACGTGCCAGTGGAAGCTTAATGGCTGCCGGAAGGTGGTCGTGAGGGCCAGAAACACTTACAATATTGACAAATGACCCACCTGCTGCTTGGCCAGCTGGCGGACTGGTCACAGACGCCATGGTGCAATAGGAGGTGAGTTTGATAGTGTTGTTCTTTGTAATGGCTCCGTGTCACGCACAATAACGAAATAGGACGGTAATGTTACGTTAATGTCCTGCTTTCCAAAATTTTCGTCAAACTTTTTATTTATTTATTTATTTATTTTTGATTGTGGAAGGATCATATTTAACATTTTCTCCTCGTTAGGAATACATTTGTACACTTGACTCAATATTCCACGGTCCTGCTAACGTTTCTAACCACAAGGACAAAACACCCTTGATTTAACCACGAGAGAAAATTAAAAGCTGCCAAAATTCATCTTGTCGGTTGAAGTGAAGGCTGGCTTTCTATAAATATATCCGCCATTAATTGCTGTATCTCTCACTTATCAGCCAATCCTGTCACTAACTGGAGCCACATAACAGTGCTTTCATTTCCGCTAGTCAGATATAATCGCTATTGCCTAGTTTTGGTGTGATGAAGGCTTAAGTGAGGCAGACTGACAGCTCCTCTCTACCGGGACCGCCGCTTGTAATTTAAACTAACGCCGCTTGTAATTTAAACTAATGTACATTGTTTTCAGGTTCAACAAGCACAGTACTTAGTTGACTTGTGCATAGATACGTGGTGCTTGCTGGATAAATGTAGGTAATTAGTAGTATGCATGTTTGGGGAGCAGGTGTGTGTGTGTGTGTGTGTGTGTGTGTCCGTCCGTGTCCCCTTAGGCTTTCACACCGCCACCCTTCTGCCCTCACAACCCTTCATCCCTTCACCTTTCTTCCCTCTCTATAGTCTCTGCAAACTGATACGTCCCTCCTGCGCAGTGTCAGGCACAGTTACCAGCCAGTAGAGATGAAACCAGTAACTCCTGACGAATAGAATATTTTGTATTGGGAGAAGGATGTTAGGAGAAATGAAGATAAAAGAAGTGCAAGAATCAGTATGGTGAAAATACTTTGAGAAACACCCCTAAGAACATGAACTGCAAGAGAGGAATGTTTCTAAGTCTTCGAATACAATATAATTAAAATAATTAGAGGATTAATTAATAAGTAAGGAGAAATGACAACGGTAACGAAAGAAAAACTGTGCGAAAATTAACATAATTAAAATAAACTATGAAAACTATCACAAAGAACAAGAAATATTAGTAAAAACTCAAAAAATTAAGTTAACCGTCCCTGGGTGAAGATTGGCCGCCGCCCCGCCATGTGCGAACAACAACATTCGGTCAGGGTGGAAGCGATTAGGGAGTTTTCAGCTGTAATTGTGTGCAAGTAGTCACCATCACCTACTGGAGTGACGGGTGGAGTGGAGCAGCAGTAGTGGTGGTGGAGCTGGAGTGGTGTCAGGTAATAGGAGGGGAAATTTGTGCCACTTAGTTTTGTTGTCTTAGCATCGGTAGAAAATGTGTGTGATTTTATTTGTTGGTTTATTTCAGTGTTGGAGTCGTGGGCGCGGCATGACATGGCTCTTTATGTAAGCGACAACACCAGACAATGTTACCTGTACGTCCATTTGTGAACGTTTTATAGCCAAAGTACTAGACCCGAGGGAAATGGAGGTATATTTTCAGTTGGGGTCTTGCTGGCTGGCGAAGCAAAATGTTCAGTCACTTGAACTGCAGAACACCACAACTTTTGTTTGAAGAAGCTGAAAAACAAGCCACTCTATATTTTCTCACCTTACTGATTACTTTATTACCTGCTCACCTTGATTGTTCACCTGACCCAACCTAACCTGACCCAACTTGGCCTCACCTCACTGCACCTCAGTCTTCACGTTTACCTCCCTTCTCATATCCACTCCCTCTTCCCAGGTAATATGGACATCAACTTAGCCTCTTCTCCCAAGGTTAATGCTTATGTGTCAGATAGACTTATGTGGACATGAATTTATCCTCTTCTCCCAAGGTTAATACGTGTCAGATAGACTTAAGCTTGTAGAATATCTTGCATTACATATCAATTTATTAATGCGAAAAAGTAAAAGTTTAATGAAGTGATGCATTCCCGCATGACACCCTCCCCATCTGAGTGCTTGAGAGTCACTGGTGGCCGGCTGCTGGAGCTGTGCAGGGCAGGGTTGTTAACTGTTATGGGAATCACAATACATAGTTATTTGTAGTTCTTGTTTAATTAAAGAAAATAATAATAGTAATAATAAATAAATAAATGGTTAAGTTAGGTGGTAAGTGGTTGATCTATACTTGAGAAAATACATTTATATTCATTTTTAGGTAGTTTTATTTATTTGTTTATTTAATTTTTTATTCTTTGGTGTACGTATTTATTTATTTTGTATTTGTATCTCATTTTTTGTGTGTTATGGGAGAGAGAAAGAGAGAGAGAGAGAGAGAGAGAGAGAGAGAGAGAGAGAGATGCTATTCTTAATAATTTATCTAATTTTAACCTATTTCATTTTGTTATATTTACTAAGAAACAGTAATTAAACCATACTTTCTACAACAACAACAACAACAACAACAATAACAACCAAATCATTCCAGACTACCCCATCCCGTGCCTCCCGCCCTGCCCCACCCAGATGCCATGGCCCGGCAGCGACACCATTCCACCTGCTACATGACGCTGGCTGACGCACTCCTGACGTGGCAGCGACAGGAGGCGGAGGGCAGGAGCAAGAGTCGGATGGTGAAGAAAGGCGTGATGGCGGAGGTGGTGGCTGTGGAGGGTGTTCGTGCAGGGTACCTCGGCAGGGTCTAGGTTAGAGCAAATGGATGATGAGAGACTAGTGAGAAAGGTGTTTGTATGGAATATTAGGAGTAGCAGTTGGGGGAAGAAGTGTGTTAGGATGGTAGTAAAGAGTGGCTTGGAAACTAGTTGGGCTTTTGAGTGGTTGAGTGAAGGCTTGTTGAGAGTGACGGAAGTACGAGTGTCAGATATGGAGAGCGTTTACAATGGTATGTAAGTAAGTGGAGAAGTGAGATAGACACAGCAATGAAGCACATGGGATTGAGTGAGCCAGGTGTGGAAATTGTGGGATGGAGCGAGCCAGGTGTGGAAAAGTGTGGAAATTGTGTTGAAAAAGTGTAGAAATTGTGGGATTGAGTGAGCCAGGTATGGAAATTGTGTAGAAAAGTGGAAAAAGTGTGGAAAAAGTGTGGGAATTGTGTTGAAAAAGTGTGAACATTGTGGGATTGAGTGAGCCAGGTGTGGAGGAGTGAGACAGACAGAGCCATGAAGCACGTGGGGTTGAGTGAGCCAGGTGTGGAGGAGTGAGACAGACAGAGCCATGAAGCACGTGGGGTTGAGTGAGCCAGGTGCGTCACTTGGGGACGACTGTGAGCCAACCCAGGACCAACGGCTGATGACGCTCAATGATGGAATTAGAAGCTGCATGAATTGTTTATGTAGATTTTAGAAGCTGTCTGAATTGTTTATGTAAATCTGAAGCACTTACTTTGAATTGAAGGCTTGGGCCATGTAATTGTAATTCTTCTGTACCATTGTCATAAGTTCCTTAGATAACTCACTACAGTTTTGTCTCTATCTAATAATATGTACATTTACTCAAACTGAATTTTCTTTCAGTGTGCAGGTTTGCAGTAAACCTCCCTGAAGGTTCCAGAGCTGCTCAGCAAGTGCCCAGTCCAGGCTGTCACAAGACTGTGTGATGGTGGACCTTCCACTGATACTCACTGAAAACAGCTGTGCACTGCCACTCACAGGAAATGGTGAGTACTCTAGGTGTGCTATCTGCTGGCTAAGGGTGAGAAAAATTCTGGTGTGTGTGTGTGTGTGTGTGTGTGTGTGTGTGTGTAGGAGCCCATTAAATATTGGTTGTTGTCAGAAATGGAAAATGCTCTGAGGGACTTTGAAAAGGTTGCTTATATCAGTGTGAAATGAGTAGGTGTGTCCTTGGAGACAGAGGCAGCATGTGGCCAGGTCTGGAGGAGAATCTTGACTGAGGCCCTTGAGAGACTGCAAGCTGGCAGAACTGAGGAAGATCCTTGTGGGAACACATCAACAAATCTTGGAGCTTATTCTGAATGACACTGTAGTGAGGAAACTCAAAGCTTGGAGGAGCAGAAGAACAGTGTTGCTATGTGTGGAGGCAATACATTGACTGTGCAGTATATCACAAGGAAGACAATCTTTGCCCCCACAGTGATAAGAGCTAAACACCTGCTTCACCACTGCCTCAGGAGGACCCACTGTTCACCCACACAGTAGAAGCTGAAATAGTGGAGGCAGTATTACATAACAGTTGATCAAAGCTGAACAAGTCAAGGTGTTACTAGTATTTCCAGAGTTGTATAAGTACTTGAGAGAGAGAGAGAGAGAGAGAGAGAGAGAGAGAGAGAGAGAGAGAGAGAGAGAGAGAGAGAGAGAGAGAGAGAGAGAGAGAGAGAGAGAGAGAGAGAGAGAGAGAGAGAGAGAATGATAATAGTGATTTGTGTAGTTTGAGTGATTCACTTACAGACAGTAGTTAGTGAGCAGGTGTTGAATATAATGCTGAGGGAGAATAAATTAATTGGCAGCAGTGTGCATAAATGTAGTGTATGTTTTTTCAAGTATTTTTTTTTAAAGTGGTGGAGACGTCTCAGAAGCTGTTTTAGCTAGAGATGAGATATGAAGTTTCCAGTTTAGATTATAAGTAAAGGACAGATCGAGGATGTTCAGTGTAGAAGAGGGGGACAGTTGAGTGTCATTGAAGAAAAGGGGATAGTTGTCTGGAAGGTTGTGTCGAGTTGATAGATGGAGGAATTGAGTTTTTGAGACATTGAACAATACCAAGTTTGCTCTGCCCCAATCAGAAATTTTAGAGAGATGAGAAGTGAGGCATTCTGTGGCTTCCCTGCATGAACTGTTTACTTCCTGAAGGGTTGGATGTCTATGAAAAGACATGGAAAAATGCAGGGTGATGTCATCAGTGTAGGAGTGGATAGGACAAGAAGTTTGGGCTAGAAGATCATTAATGAATAATAATACGAGAGTGGGTGATAGGACAGAACCCTGAGGAACACCACTGTTTACAGATTTAGGAGAAGAACAGTGACTGTGTACTACAGCAGCAATAGAATGGTCAGAAAGGAAACTTGAGATGAAGTTACAGAGAGAAGGATAGAAGCTGTAGGAGGGTAGTTTGGAAATGAAAACTTTGTGCCAGTGAAAGTGTTTGTACCTAACCTAACCTAACCTGACCCAACATAACCTGACCCAACATAACCTGACCCAACCTAACCTAACCTGACCTAACCTAACCCAACCTAACCTAACCTAACCTAACCTAACCCAACCTAACCTAACCTAACCTGACCCAACCTAACCTAACCTAACCTAACCTGACCTAACCTAACCTGACCCAACGTAACCTGACCTAACCTAACCTGACCCAATGTAACCTAACCTAACCTGACCCAATGTAACCTGACCCAACCTAACCTAACCTAACCAGACCCAACTTAACCTAACCTAACCTAACCTAACCTGACCCAACCTAACCTAACCTAACCTAACCTAACCTGACCTGACCCAACCCAACCCAACCTGACCCAACCCCACCTCACCTGACCGCACCTCACAGTGTTCGTGTTCACTTCTCTTCTCTTCACTCCCTCTTCCCAGGTAACTTGGAGATAAGCTTAGCCTCTTCTCCCAAGGTTAATACTAGATAGACTTAAGCTTATAGAATATCTTGTATAACATATCAGTTTATTAATGCAAAAAAAAATTAAAGAAGTAAAATTTTAATGAAATTGCTCCTTCCTGCATGACACCCTCCCCATCCGAGTGCTTGAGAGTCACTGCTGGCCAGCTGCTGGAGCTGTGCGGGGCAGGGTGGGGTTAACTGTTATGGGAATCGCAATTCATAGTTATTTGTAGTTCTTGCTTAATTGAAAAATGATAATAGTAATATTAAATGAATAAATGATTAAGTTAGGTGGTAAGTGGTTGATCTATACTTGAGAAAATACATTTATATTCATTTTTAGGTAGTTTTATTTGTTTGTTTATTTAATTTTTTATTCTTTGGTGTACATATTTATATATTTTGTATTTGTATCATTTTTTGTGTGTTATGGGAGAGAGAGAGAGAGAGAGAGAGAGAGAGAGAGAGAGAGAGAGAGAGAGAGAGAGAGAGAGAGAGAGATGCTATTCTTAATAATGTATCTAATTTTAACCTATTTCATTTTGTTATATTTACTAAGAAACAGTAATTAAACCATACTTTCTACAACAACAACAACAACAACAACAACAATAACAACCAAATCATTCCAGACTACCCCATCCCCTGCCTCCCTGCCCTGCTCCACCCACATGCCATGGCCCGGCAGCGACACCATTCCACCTGCTACACGACGCTGGCTGACGCACTCCTGACGTGGCAGTGACAGGAGGCGGAGGGCAGGAGCAAGAGTCGGATGGTGAAGAAAGGCGTGATGGCGGAGGTGGTGGCTGTGGAGGGTGTTCATGCAGGGTACCTCGGCAGGGTCTAGGTTAGAGCAAATGGATGATGAGAGACTAGTGAGATTTTTTTTTTTTTTTTTTTTTTTTTTTTTTTTTAATGTAGGAAGGACACTGGCCAAGGGCAACAAAAACCCAATAAAAAAATATGCCCACTGAAATGGCAGTCCCATAAAAGATTTAAAGCAGTGGTCAAAAATTGATGAATAAGTGTCTTGAAACCTCCCTCTTGAAGGAATTCAAGTCATGGGAAGGTGGAAATACAGAAGCAGGCAGGGAGTTCCAGAGTTTACCAGAGAAAGGGATGAATGATTGAGAATACTGGTTAACTCTTGCGTTAGAGAGGTGGACAGAATAGAGATGAGAGAAAGAAGAAAGTCTTGTGCAGCGAGGCTGCAGAAGGAGGGGAGGCATGCAGTTAACAAGATCAGAAGAGCAGTTACCATGAAAATAGCAGTAGAAGACTGCTAGATATGCAACATTGCGGCAGTGACAGGCAACATTGTGGCGGTGTGGAATGTTAGGAGTAGCAGTTGAGGGAACAGGTGTGTTAGGGTGGTAGTAAAGAGCGGCTTGGAAACTAGTTGGGCTTTTAAATGGTTGAGAGTGACTGAAGTATGATTGTCAGAAATGGAGAGGGTTTAGAATGGCATGTAAGAATGTGAAGTGAGACAGATAGAGCAATGAAGCACGTGAGGTTGAGTGAGCCAGGTGTGGAGTGAGACAGACAGACAGACAGACAGACAGACAGACAGAGTGATGAAGCACGTGGGGTTGAGTGAGCCAGGTGTGGAGGAGTGACAGACAGACAGCGATGAAGCACTTGGGGTTGAGTGAGCCAGGTGTGGAGGAGTGAGACAGACAGCGATGAAGCACGTGGGGTTGAGTGAGCCAGGTGTGGAGGAGTGAGACAGACAGAGCAATGAAGCATGTGGGGTTGAGTGAGCCAGGTGTGGAGGAGTGAGACAGACAGAGCGATGAAGCATGTGGGGTTGAGTGAGCCAGGTGTGGAGGAGTGAGACAGACAGAGCAATGAAGCATGTGGGGTTGAGTGAGCCAGGTGTGGAGGAGTGACAGACAGATAGCCATGAAGCACGTGGGGTTGAGTGAGCCAGGTGTGGAGGAGTGACAGACAGACAGAGCCATGAAGCACGTGGGGTTGAGTGAGCCAGGTGTGGAGGAGTGAGACAGACAGAGCGATGAAGCACGTGGGGTTGAGTGAGCCAGGTGTGGAGGAGTGAGACAGACAGAGCAATGAAGCACGTGGGGTTGAGTGAGCCAGGTGTGGAGGGGTGAGACAGACAGAGCGATGAAGCACGTGGGGTTGAGTGAGCCAGGTGCGTCACTTGGGGACGACTGTCAGCCAACCCAGGACCAACGGCTGATGACGCTCAATGATGGAATTAGAAGCTGCATGAATTGTTTATGTAGATTTTAGAAGCTGTCTGAATTGTTTGTATAGATCTGAAGCACTTTGAATTGAAGGCTTGGGCCATGTAATATCTTTGTACCATTGTCATAAGTTCCTTAGATAACTCACTACAGTTTTGTCTCTATCTAATATGTACATTTACTCAAACTGAATTTTCTTTCATTGTGCAGGTTTGCAGTAAACCTCCCCGAAGGTTCCAGAGCTGGTCTGCAGGTGCCCAGTCCAGGCTGTCACAAGACTGTGTGATGGTGGACCTTCCAATGATACTCACTGAAAACAGCTGTGCACTGCCACTCACAGGAAATGGTGAGTACTCTAGGTGTGCTATCTGCTGGCTTAGGGAGAGAAAAATTCTGGTGTGTGTGTGTGTGTGTGTGTGTGTGTGTGTGTGTGTGTGTGTGTGTGTGTGTGTGTGTGTGTGTGTGTGTGTGTAGGAGCCCATTAAATATTGGTTGTTGTCAGAAATGGAAAATGCTCTGAGGGACTTTGAAAAGGTTGCTTATATCAGTGTGAAATGAGTAGGTGTGTTCTTGGAGACAGAGGCAGCATGTGGCCAGGCCTGGAGGAGAATCTTGACTGAGGCCCTTGAGAGACTGCAAGCTGACAGATTGAGGATGTTCAGTGTGGAAGAGGGGGACAGTTGAGTGTCACTGAAGAATAGGGGATAGTTGTCTGGAAGGTTGTATCGAGTTGATAGATGGAGGAATTGAGTTTTTGAGGCATTGAACAATACCAAGTTTGCTCTGCCCCAATCAGAAATTTTAGAGAGGTGAGAAGTCAGGCATTCTGTGGCTTCCCTGTGTGAACTGTTTACTTCCTGAAGGGTTGGACGTCTATGAAAAGATGTGGAAAAGTGCAGGGAAGAGAGAAGGATAGAAGCTGTAGGAGGGTAGTTTGGAAATTAAAGCTTTGTGCCAGACTCTATCAAAAGCTTTTGATAGACAGTGACAGTGCATCTGTGGCCACCTGTGTCATGGCTGTCACTGATCTTCCTGTCTCCTGTCCAGTCTCACAACTACAAAGCCCTCTCAAACAATGCCCAGCACAGCACTCTTCCCTTTGTTAAGCTTGACAGCACCCGTTATAATGCAAGAATTAAATGTGAGCTGTGAAATGAGAGTGTAGCAGTAAGGGGGACACAGGCAGGGAAGTACAGGAGAGACCTTCCCTTCCACTATGTCTGGCAGTCTCTCTGTGATTAAAGGGCTGAATGTGGCATCCTCAGGGCACGAGAGTTGCCATGGGTGATAATTTGCTACTTTTTTGAGCAGTGAAGCCTTTGTTCTGTGGGTGTGCTGTCATGCACTGTAATATTCTGTGTGGCCATTGTAAAGCCACATTGAAGGTATGTGTAAAGCTTGATGCCAACCCCAAGCTGTCCCATTTTATAAATTCATATAGAAATATTTAGAAAAAAACTGGGAAAATTTGAAATCTGCAGCAATTTTGGTCCCAGGAATTTTGGATAGGGGAATTTCAACTGTATATAGTATTGTTGGGTGTGTGTGTATGTGTGTATGTGTGTTTGTGTATGGATAAGAGGAATAAGATTAATGTTTTCTGAAGGAGTTGGAGGAGGGGAGGCATGCACTTAACCATGATTACAAGAGCAGTAACATTGAAAATAGTGGTACAAGACTGTAAGAGAAGCAACAGATGGCTGGATAAGCAGATGTTAGCTCCTGTTAAGTGCAAGTCCTGACAGGTGCGAGTGAGTCTTGTCAGTGAGGTGTGTTGTGAAGTATTAATGGAGAGAGAGAGAGTTAGAAGGAATGATTTGCAGTGATCACTGTGAAATAAGAGGAGAGGATGCATTGTTGTTCTGTTATTGCGATGTGCATGTGAAAGTATTGGGTTAAATATGAGACTAATTTTGGGGAATTCATGGATATAGGAGATAAATAGATGTGGAATTATTGTGGGGTGTTAAAAGATTGTCTGAGGCACCTGTTAGGCCAGGGGAGGGAGTGAAAAGTTTGTGGAAATAAGGGTTTGTGTGAGTGAGGAATTAGTGTGTGTGTGTGTGATGCAGAAATAAGCTCATTCTTCATAACTAGTTTACCCAAGTTGCATTATTTATGTATTTATTTGCAGAGGTTTGTCTTCTGTCTGTGCAATCAAGGCTGGTGGTGATGGTGGTGTCTCATTGCAGGGCCTGATGTGAAGGTGTCTGCAGCCAGTGTTTGGTGTCCTCTGTGCCTGCCTGGTGGTGCCTCATTGCAGGGTCTGATGTGAAGGTGTCTGCAGCCAGTGTTTGGTGTCCTCTGTGCCTGGTGGTGCCTCATTGCAGGGCTGATGTGAAGGTGTCTGCAGCCAGTGGTGGGTGTCCTCTGTGCCTGGTGGTGCCTCATTGCAGGGCTGATGTGAAGGTGTCTGCAGCCAGTGGTGGGTGTCCTCTCTTCCTGGTGGTGCAGCCTGATGTGCTGCCTGCTTCTGTGTAAATCTTGCAAGCCAGATCTGCCAGCTGTCTCCAGTGTAGTAGTCTAGGGTGCTTTGCTTTGTGTCTTTGGCAATAAATAAATTTGTGAGTATCATTCTCATGTGAATTATATAGTTTGATAAAATTACAGAATGTGCTTGATAAAATTACAGAATGTGCTTGGGTAAACTAAATTTATATATTGGTGGTAAACAATTCATGCATCCCCAAGTAAATAAATAAAATAAAATAAATAGGACCCAAAACAATAGATACAATAGATCATCCTCTGGTCAAAAAAAAAAAGCCAGGATTGGCCCATTTTTGGCTAAGTTTAAGGTGAAACTTGCACACATAAGCCCTGTCCGAGTGACACCAGAGTCGCTTGGACAGGGCTTCTGTGTGCAAGTTTCACCTTAAACTTAGGATTGGCCCGCCCATTTTTGGCTGAGCCAAAAATGGGCCAATCCTGGCTTTTTTTTTTTTTTTGACCAGAGGATCAATTGTTACTAGTATTTTTTGCTTTTTTTTTTTTTTTTTTTATCAGGGCTATGAACTGGTTACATCAGAAAGCAGCTTATTTGCAATTTGTAAAAAGATTTTAGTATATAATTCCACATAATTCCACAAGTATGAACAAGATGATTAAATATATTTGTTTAAATCACATTGCCAAAGTTTCTGAGGAGGCATGAATTGTTACACCAGAAAGCTTGTTTATTTGCAACTTGTTAGTATAATTCCCTAAGTATGTACAAGGTAATATATATATTGTTTAATAAATCATTATTGTTTAATCATTCCCTAAGTATATACAAGATAATATATATATATTGTTTAATCATTATTGTTTAATCACAAAAGTTTAATAAATACACAATAGGATAAATGATTTGTTTTCCTTGTGTCGGAGAGCTCCTGTGTCAACTTGAGTGAGACTAATGTTGAGGACTTCAGCCTTTGCAAGTCCTGAAGGATGCTTGTCACTCCCACCAACAGCTTGAAGGGACTCTTCCTGCTGCTAAACTGCTTGACTATTTTTCCTGCTTAAAATTCTTGCCTTACAATCTTGTTACAACTTGAAAACTTGTACCCTTTTCTCGCTGCATTCTTCCTGCTGTTAACTGCTTGACAATTATTCCTTAAAATTCTTACCTTACTTTTTCCTGCTTAAAATTCTTGCCTTACAATCTTACAACTTGAAAACTCTTGTACCCTTTTCTCGCTGCATTCTTCCTGCTGTTAACTGCTTGACAATTATTCCTGCTTAAAATTCTTGCCTTACAATCTTCTTACAACTTGACTCTTCCTTGATTGCAATGAAAAATTCCTTGACTCCTCTTGTCAGGTAGCAAGACTCGGCCCCTCTTCCTGATGACGCTCCTTGACTTAACTAACACCTCGTCAGGCTTACAGGTAGTGACACAGCCCCTCTTCCTGATGAAACTTGACCCCCTGATTGCAATGAGTATGTCAGGCCTGATGTGGTAGAGATTCCTGTGGGCAACTGTTCATGGGATGGAGTGAAGGAGTACACGTCACACCTGCAAGGGAAACGGACCATTAGCTCCTAGACACATGAAGCTTGTATGTGCTGAGATTCTTAATGTTTGACAATTGATTCATTACAAAACAACCTTTGAAAAGAATGAGGCGTGGAAAAGGTGCCGAGATTCTTAGTATGAGATGTTTGGGGATTGGTTGCCTAAAAGACTATGACTAGACAAACATGATACGAAAAAACCGAGCAAGTTTGAAAAGTACAATGCACTATGCAAGAAATGTGTCGATATTTTGTGTGAATTGCGTCAAAAATTCAGTCACATTCAAGAAAGGAAATTTGAAAAGCATAGCAGTATGACAGACAAGAAACTGAAAAATGTGCCTTAAATAAATACTTCCCAATTATATTTGGAGGATGATTGAAATTCGCATGGCATCAGAAATTTCAATAGCACGACATTATATACATATTAGAAGTTTAAAAGACGAACCTGATGAATAATTTCACCTTCCCCAACACTGCCTCGATCACATGGTATCCTGGCAACGGGAACAGCGAGGAGGCAGCTGAATTCACACCTGTATATCAATCAACTTTCCCTCGGTGCTGATTGGCCAAGGAGGAGCCTGTGGGAGAGAGAGCCTTTGTCAAGTCACCCCTATAAATGTAAAGCACACGAAATCTATAGTTGTAATCAAATTTAATATTGCAGAAGGGTAGCGACATTGGTCCTGGAGAAGTGAAAATATAATCTCGAGGATAAACTTATGAATAACTTACAATTTGAAAATAATAATAATTTAAAACTTTCTGCTCACACCTTCGAAGTTTATTATTGCTATTCATGGTCAGTTAATAATTCCAGAGATACGTTTTTGAAACCCACTTTAGAAAAATATACGAGGAAATAAAACAGTACAAGAAAAAAAAAATATATACATCACATGAATAACAAATTAGGAAAATAAGTATTAGAAATCCAACTTCGAGCTGAATTGATAAAAAAAAAATAAAAGAAAAATCTGGTTTAATACAACAAAGCATTAATAGACAAGTTTAATGTAAATTTAGAAGGTTAATGTGTGTGTGTGTGTGTGTGTGTGTGTGTGTGTGAGGAGTTGTGTCTTTTTGAGTGTCTCCAGATTTTTGAGTGTGTCGTCACCAGATTTTTGAGTGCATGAGCATTCTAATGGTTGAATTAATTCGTGTTTATGTGCGTGTGAGTGTGTGGGAGCGGGCGTGAGTGTGTGGGCGCGGGCGTAAGTGTATGTGTGGGCGCGGGCGTAAGTGTATGTGTGGGAGCGGGCTTGTGTGTGTGTGGGCGCGGGCGTTTGAGGGCGTGGACGCGGGCGTGTGAGTGTGTGGGCGCGGGCGTGAGAGTGCATGGAGGCAGGCGTGTGAGTGCATGGAGGCGGGCGTGTGAGTGCATGGAGGCGGGCGTGAGTGCGTGCGTGGAGGCGGGCGTGAGTGCGTGCGTGGAGGCGGGCGTGAGTGCGTGCGTGGAGGTGGGCGTGAGTGCGTGCGTGGACGCGGGCGTGAGTGCGTGCGTGGACGCAGGCGTGAGTGCGTGGAGGCGGGCGTGAGTGCGTGCGTGGAGGTGGGCGTGAGTGCGTGCGTGGACGCGGGCGTGAGTGCGTGCGTGGACGCAGGCGTGAGTGCGTGGAGACGGGCGTGAGTGCGTGGAGGTGGGCGTGAGTGCGTGTGTGGACGCGGGCGCGAGTGCGTGGAGGCGGGCGTGGGTGCGTAGAGGCGGGCGTGAGTGCGTGGAGGCGGGCGTGAATGCGTGCGTGGACGCGGGCGTGAGTGCGTGCGTGGACGCAGGCGTGAGTGCGTGGAGGCGGGCGTGAGTGCGTGCGTGGACGCAGGCGTTTGAGGGCATGGACGCGGGCGTGAGTGTGTGGGCGCGGACGTGTGAGTATGTGGGCGCGGGCGTGAGTGTGTGGGCGCAGGCTTGTGAGTACGTGGACGTGGGCGTTTGATGGCGTGGACGCGGACCTGTGAGGGCGAGGGCATGAGGGCGAGGGCGCGGACGTGTGAGAGTGTGGGCGTGGAAATGGGCGTATTTGTGTGATCCTCCTAAGTGTTGGTGTGTGTGCCTTACTACTTAATAAAGTTTGTGAGCCAGGTGACCGAGCACGTGGCGCGCGGGGCATTTAAAGCCCTTTAATAATGGTAAATAAAGGAGATTTAAAAATATGAGGAAGAATGGCATCAACTTGTGGTGCTCATAGAAAACGTAAGATATGTTAAGGGAGACTATGATATTTAATAACTTAATTTTAATCTTAGTCGAAAAGTGTTATTTTTAAGGTATGCCCTCCCCTTAAAGGTAGGTGTGTGTGTGTGTTGTGTGTGTGTGTGTGTGTGTGTGTGTGTGTGTGTGTGTGTAACAAATATAAACGTACATAAAAAGATAATGAATGAATGAAAGTAATGAGCAATGGTACTTTAGCCAATTAGCACTTACCACAGCGAACAAGTCGAGGGAACACAAGGCAGCGGCCACAGACATACCAATCTATCAGTCTTGCGTATTCATAAATAAATAATCTCGACTTCTCCCTTAATTCTTACCTTAATAAGTTAGTCACACGTCAGATCACCTGGACAAACATGCAACTTCCTACCTAACAAGCTTATTTACGTTGCCTGCAGTCTAATCACTCACGCAGCTTAATCTTGGCCAGTATCAGTTAGGTTAGGTTAGGTTAGGTTATTTATTATTTCCCCCTGGACATACAAATAGCTTAACATCTGTTCAGCATATTTAATTCTCACCTGATAAGCTTAACTACGTCACCTGAGCAGTGTTATAATCACCATCTGGCCTAATCACACGTAACCAACCTCACTAGGCCAACCTAATCAGCTCACCTAATCACTAACAACGTGGCTAGCCTAATCACCACGTATGGGCAGACCTACCCCAATCACACCTAACATAATCCTCACCTATTCAAGCTAATTATTCAGAATCTTACGAGTTACGCATTAATTCCACCGAGTGAGTATTAATTTAACATAATCATTGCAAAACTTACCATTTAATTCCTTCAAGAGCTGCGTCAAGCCACGAGACCTACACCTTGACCTCTCACCGCCGCTGCTACTGGTGAAGTGAACTGAGCGGGCATGACACGCTGAAAGACTTAACGAACCATATTTTGAAACAGTTAGCTGTGTCTCTAATACTAATGACTCTAATGAAGGTTGTACTGGTTTTTAAAGATGTTTTTTTTTTTTCTTATGGTTCTAGTGACAGATTAATATGTTTGCTATTTTATTAACAGGAGAAACGCATTGGAGAACTTGGTCCAATCAGGTTAGAAGAATTGGAACCGGAAAATTAAGTGTCACATTGAAGGGGAAAGTGTTCAAATCGGTAGTTAAACCCGCATTGTCATAAGATACGGAGACGTAGCCAATAGGGAAAGCAGATAGAACAAGTTGGAGATTACAGAGACGAGTATTGAGGCGGATGCTTGGGGTGACAAGGAGGAATTAAGTGAGAAATAGTTTTATAAGAGGAACAAAGTAACGGAGGTGACAGTACAAGACAGGAGAATAGTCCGGTCACATCAGAGGGCCAGAAGAAGGCACGGATATAGAGATAGAAGGCAGAGGATTGACGTGACAGACCAAAAGGTGGAAGGATCGCATTGGAGAGGATCTGAGGGAGAGAATTGAATGGGGAGGAGGTTGGGGAGAGCCTTGTGGAGAAGACTAGTGAGGAACAGCGACCTCGTAGGAACATTGGAGCAGAAGGAAAATGTTACCCTTTCCAGCTCGGTGAGGGGGGAGGGGAAACGAGGGGAGAGAAGAGGGGAACAGCACACTCCCCCGTCCATTCCCATCTCCTCATCTCCAAAAATGATTCCCTCTCATCTCCCCATTTCCTGTTACCCATCTTCCCATCCTCCTCGCCCCTCGCTTCCTCCACCACCTTCCCATCTCCAAAAACATCCTCCCATTCTCATTACAATCTCCCCATCATTTCCTTTCTCCCCTTCCCAATTCCTCATTACTCCTCAACTATGCACAGACACCTACCCATCTCCCCATCTCCCCCATTCCTTCTTACACAACCTTCACCCCTTCCCCTTACCTACCTGCACATCTGCCCATCTCCAAACTCACTATTCCTCTTAATTATCTACCCATTTCCCCATCTGCCCCCAAACCTCCATTCCCCAACCATCTATCCACTTGCCTATCTCCCCATCTCCACCCCTTCTCCTCGTTTTGACCCCAGGAGGAATTTAAGAGGTATCAAAACAGACGATTTGGGAACCCTGGTTAAAATGTGATCTCCGCTCTTCATATCTTCCCCTCCTGACGTGACTTTTAAGCATCACCATTAATAAACACGTGACAAATCTTTCCTGACTCCATTGATGCTGGTCGCTGTCTACCATGCACCAAAAATGTGAACCTGCAGGATGATAATTACCATGAAACAGAGGAGGAGGAGGAGGAGGAGGAGGAGGAGGAGGAGAAGGAGAAGGAGAAGGAGAAGGAGGAGGAGGAGGAGGAGGAGGAGGAGAAGGAGAAGGAGAAGGAGAAGGAGAAGGAGAAGGAGAAGGAGAAGGAGGAGGAGGAGGAGATAGGATGATATCGTATTTTGCATTAATTCAAAATCGTAAATACAAGAACTTTCTGACTAATGTATAAAGTTTCTTGTATTTAAACACTCCACACATACACACACACACACACACACACACACACACACACACACACACACACACACACGTCCGATGGGCCTAACGAAATCCAAAAAAATCTAAATTAGGCTTATAAATTCTGCAGGAAACACTTCAGGGTAATATATATATATATATATATATATATATATATATATATATATATATATATATATATATATATATATATATATATATATATATAGAAGAAGAAGAAATAAAAAAAGAAAAAGAAGAATGAACAACTGACTGGAGGAGAAGGAAGAAAACGAGAAAGAGAAAAATAATCAAAGAGACAAGAAAATAAACAAACCTAACAAATAAATAAAGGGGTCCACAGGTGACACAATTCTCACCTGTGTCTTCAAAACTCATTAATGGAAGCGCGGGGTAAAGGTAGCAGTGTTATTACCAACAGTACACCACATTAAACAAAGCAAATCAACAAAATTATCACGAGGAAGTGTGTGTGTGTGTGTGTGTGTGTGTGTGTGTGTGTGTGTGTGTGTGTGTGTGTGTGTTACATTAATGGTGATGCGTGTTTGATGGGATAAAAGGAAAATAAAAGTGAATGATGATGAGGATCAGAGAGAGAGAGAGAGAGAGAGAGAGAGAGAGAGAGAGAGAGAGAGAGAGAGAGAGAGAGAGAGAGAGAGAGAAAACATCCCCTCAATCACGGAAACGAAGGAGAGAAATGAGAAAGAAAAAAAAAAAACAATAGATAATGAAGGAAAATAACAGCATAATGAAAGAGAAAAATAAAGAAAGGAGAGAAGCTTTGGGTAGAGACTTCATGGGTGGAACAAACAAACAACCCACGCCACTAAATAATGTTTTCTCCAGCGCGTTGTCCGTAACATATGCGCCTGTTGTGCCCGGGACGACTCCTCTGGCTTTGGAAGTACCGCACATTTAAAACGAATATTCACAGTCTATAAAGTTTACGAGGGAATAACCGTAGCGGCGCCGCGAAGGTAAAGAACAGGGAACACTTGCAGTAGACGCCCAGCCATTGACATCACGGGTGCGGGTATTGTGGGAGGCAAGGGAAGGGAAGGAAGCAAGGAATTTATGAATGGACTGGTGTGTGGGTAGATCTAGCCTTTATAGAGGACAGAATACCGCCTTGCTGGACGCCTAATATTATCATTGATTATCTTGTTTTTTTTTCCCTTTGTGTGTAAGAGGGCCACTGGTCAAAGGTATCAAAAGACTGGTGAAAGAAAAGGCCTGTTCAAAGTGCCAGTCCATAAAGAAAGGGCAGAAAGGATCATGGAAAAAAGGGAAAAAGGAAGAAGAAAAGAAAAGAAAAAAGGTTTAGGTGACGTTTTGTTTGACTTACTCCTTAATTGACTGACTGGTTATTTTTTTTATTTATTTATTTATTTATTTTTTTTTTTACGTGCGAAGGTGTACAGTAAAATAAAAAGTTCTCTATTTTGTTGCAGCATAAACATCAATGAAGGAGGCAACCAAGTAAATTATCAATCAATCAAGCAAGCAAGCAAATCAATCCATATATTAATAAGCACAAAAAAAATCGCCTAGAATATATAAGAGTCTAGTTCTGGAGGTGACAAATTAACTGACTGACTGACTGATTATTGAACTGACCAACTAATAAACTGATGCACTGATTGCTTAACTGACTGACTGACTGACTGACTGACTGACTGACTGGCTGAATGACAGACTGGTTCCTTGACTGGTATTTTGGCGTTGACGTAATAAATCAAAGGCTACCACCAAGTAGAATATATAAAGGAACACAAAGGAAGACCCAGGAGTAAAGAGTAACCAGGGCAAAGGGTTGGGATTGCTTGTGAGCGAGAGAAAATTAGCGGTGAGAAATGAAGGGAAAAGACACAAGGAAAAATGAAAAAAAATGGAAAAAAAAGAAGAGACTGTTCTTAATAGGGAAACATGTTTTAATCGCTAAGGAAATAAAGTTTGTTATTGATAGGGAAAAATATCAAGTCGTTAATTAGAGAAAAGACAAGGAAAATGAGAAGAAAAGAACGAAAAGACTGTTCTTAATGGGGAAACATGTTTTAATCGCTAAGGAAATAAAGTTTGTTATTGATAGGGAAAAATATCAAGTCGTTAATTAGAGAAAAGACAAGGAAAATGAGAAGAAAAAGAACGAAAAGACTGTTCTTAATGGGGAAACATGTTTTAATCGCTAAGGAAATAAAGTTTGTTATTGATAGGGAAAAATATCAAGTCGTTAATTAGAGAAAATACACAAGGAAAAATTATAAAAAGAAAAAAAAAAAAGGAAAAAACAATTCTTAATTGAGAAATGTTTTAATCGCTAAGAAAATAAAGTTTGTTATTGATAGGGAAAAATACCAAGTTGTTAATTAGGAGTTATTAATAAGGGAAAATTACTCAATAAGGAGATGACTTTACTAATGACTGGTAATTTGTGAAAAGTTATAATTCTAGAAGATGGATCGTAGTTCTTAATGGTAAAAAAAAAAAAAAAAAAATGTTAATAAATTTATGAATACGAAGTTAAAAAATAAATCCAGCTTCTTTAAACACAAACAAACACAAACGAAGGGCAAACAAAAGTCAAACTCCCTCCCTCTCTCTCTCCCTCTCTCTCTCTCTCTCTCTCTCTCTCTCTCTCTTATCGGGCTTGCCAGGTAAGCCACTATTGTTCACCCAGGTAGACAGGGGGTCAGAGTAATGGCACCTGTCCCCCTTAGAATAAATGGAGAATTCAAGGGGGCGCCTCTCCCTCTCCTCCTCTTCCTCTTCCTGAGACACGTTGACTTTCTCCGGTTGGTTAAAAGTAAATTCATGTTTTTTATTGTAAGTTTTCTAGATTGAGTTTATTATGTTGCATGTATTCGTTGTGTGTGTGTGTGTGTGTGTGTGTGTGTGTGTGTGTGTGTGTGTGTGTGTGTTCATGTCACTGCTCTCTCTGGCAAAGGTTCCTCAATTGGTGGCTTTTTCCAAGGCAAGCAGATGATATTTTTCCTTGTATCTACACAATCTGTTTCCTTCCTCCCTCCCTTTCTCTTTCCTCATACATAATATATTTCTATCCCCTTCCAGCAGCTCTTGTCTATCCATCTCTTTCCCTCCAGTTCTCTTATTCCCCTTCCTTCCTTCCTTCCTTCCTTCATACATTATATAACACCCCTCCTTCCTATATTCCCCTCCCATCCCTTCACTTCCCTTCAAGCAAATTTATTCCCCTCTCGAAGCTTCTTTTCTTCATTCCTTCCTTTCCCTCCTCCATACAGCCTTCCCTTCTCTTCGTTCCCTTCACATCAAGAGCCTTTCATCCCTTTTATTCCGTCCAGGCTTCACTCACATGCCGCGTCAAGAAAATATCTGATTAAGTCTGTAAATCTGAAGTGTAGTTTGCATCGTATTCCGCTGACACGTGTAGTTCCTCCATCCAGTATCAATGAAGCGAATGAAACAAGGTGTGACTGGCATTCATCTCAAGGCACAACTGACGCGGCGCCCACTTCATCCCGCGTCCCTAGTGACTAAGGCTGACACATCTTGGCCACATGACCCCTGTAAATTTACCAGTGACTCCGGTACCAGATGACCATTCAGTACCAGTGATCCTTGTGCCAAATATTCTACAGGAGTACCAGTAATGTCACCCCCTACAGCCCTAGTAGCTCATGACCCAAGTAGACTCACAAGCACCCCGTTACTGTGTGGCATGTTACTTGTATGTGTCTCATGTTCCCTCAGCCGTCATCACTTTGGTTTGATAACACTGTCCCTTGCCACTGTTATGAGGAGACGATCAGCAGGACACAGGAATTGCGACGGAGTGCAAATGGCAGACACTGGAGACAAGCGTGGCCCGTCCCTCGCCTTGTGACCGTGCTTGTACCAATAACTCTAGTGATCTAGGTGGAAGCCGCCAGGAATGTGAGAAGAGAAAACCGACAGGTAACCGTCAGCAGTTGCAAGTCCTTTAATCTCTTAACTCGCCAGAGATAGAGAAGAGAAAACCGACAGGTAACCGTCAGCAGTTGCAAGTCCTTTAATCTCTTAACTCTTTTTGTTCACCAGCTAAGGTTGTATTTATAGCCACTTGTTAGACTGGTTAAACTCTCTCTACTTTATTTAACAAAAACATGAACATGTACACAAGAAATACTGAACATAAAAAATGATTTACATAAAGATATGAACAAAGAGAGTGAATGTGTGTGTGTATGTCTGTGTGAAGAAAGGAGTAATATGATGTATAGAAAAGACGTGTAACGTATGTGTCGAAAAGCGTGCACAGAATGTGTATGTATAAAAAATGAGGAAGAAGAGATGAAAGACGAAAAATCTGTGCGGTAGAAAGAGAACGGGAGGCTGAAAACATATAAGAGAAAACGGAGTGCTTGGAGCGGTGACTTGTGTTTACATTACTGGTTCTGAGAAGCGCGTAAGTTTTAGTGTACCCTGAATATGAGAGAAAATGGGATGTTTCTATGGCTGACTAGATTATTTGCTACATAACTGCCAGCAATGAATGACATATGTGCCAAAGCTCCCGGCACCACACACAGCCAGCCCATCACACGCCTTCAGAATGTCCCTCCCTCCCGGTGTCAGCTCCATGAAATCTTGTTTTGTAACTCCCCTCAAGCCTCCCCTTCCCTTCAGTCTCCCCAGGATCACCACACCAGCTGTTCCCTTGCCGTGTTTCTCAGAGTCGCTCATCGCTCCCAGAAAAAGAGCTTAATTATGACGCTACTATGTAAAGCCACGAAACTGAAATCTGTGAAGAAAGATGGAGAAATGTTTCAGCATTAGTCAAATCCCTGCACACACCACGCCCCGTGTGTGCACACACCGCACCGCTTAAAGGTAACATGGGGAGGAGGAAAAAAGGAGAAAATAGACGTGGAATAATACTTAAAAGAGGATAGAGGACAATAAAGAGGACAAGGCGAATAAAAGAAAGAAATATTGCGAATTACGTGCGAAGGGAAGCATGAGAGAGAGAGAAAGATAAACAGATGAAAGAGTAAAAATTTACCCACACTACCATATTTGATTCATATTTTGTCTTGACCTAATTGCTCATGGAATTTAATTAACTAATGTTTTGGGCATTGCTGAACATTGTTTTGAGTAATATGAACAAATTCCTCTGTATGACTTTCAGTTACATATTGGGAGAAAAAAAAAAAGTTTCTTTCTGGTCAGCCTTTGGGACACAAACTGCTGTAATAAATTTTATTTCTTGAACATTGGTTTTACTTTGTTGAGGAAGGAGGGTTAGGTTAGGTTAGGTTAGTTAGGTTAGGTGATTGTTAGCAGTGCTTAAAACCCCTGCAGTTGTATAAAAAGAAGTTTGCTCTTGTGTACATGTATTTAATTATTGGTGCTGTTACAAAATTTACCCATATAGTCAATAAACATAACCAAGAACCAACTAAGCAATGGATTATAAATAGGAGTATGTACAGTACCTCTGGCAGTCAGGTCTGAGACAATGACCACTGCAGTGCTAGATAACATTATTGTGCTCTAATGCATTCATGATTTACACCAAGTTGATTTGGCTTTACATGTGAACTTCTAAGTGGGTGATAATTGCAACATTCATATCCATGCAGGTGGGGGCCTCCAGATGAGACAACACACACTGCTGTGGAGTTGGTCATGCTGTGGATGTTGTCTCACACAACATTTGCAGGACTGCCATACCCTGAAAGTGATGGCACCACACTGCATAAGTAAACTAACAAAGGTCAAATTACATTTTGTAAATTAATGCTGTTTTTAAGTGCAGTACTGTAATGTAACAATAATTGTGCTACAGCATCATCTTCCATGGGGCTGGCAGCATCATGTCCAACACTCATCTTCATGAATGTTCATCTGCACATTTGCTCATCAACTCAGCAAAACCATGTGATAAACACAGACATGACTAGGTTGACTGCTAATTAAAAGAAAAATTTGTCAATAAAAACATCACTCAAAGAATACCAGCTTATTCTCTACCTGCAGTAATGACAGCTTTTTTTTTTTTTTTTCTCCAGAAGTGTCAGGGCCTCTAGGACCACAGCCTTCCACCAGCAGTGGTGTTGGAGCCATCCAACCCTCTTCTGCTGGTGTCGCTGGGTCCACAGGGGCCTCTGGATTTGACAATGCTGTATCATCTGCACTGGATGAGAAGATCTTTGTTCAAATTATGCTCATTATAGATGACTACATGCAATGGTGAATAACATGTTAACATGTATTCAGTTGTGTCCTCCAGTACAATGAACACTGATTATACAACTCCTGCCACTAAGTCTGTTGTTCTTGCTACTCTGACCTAATTTTTTATTTTATTTTTTTATTATATTTATTTATTTTTTTTTTGAGGAATACATCTCTGAGGCATATAAAGTGTTGATTCCATAAGTGCATCACACCACCAGCCTGGGTACAGTATAGCAGAAAGGTCCAAGGAGCAAATGAGGTAAAAGGACACAGCAAGATAGCATGACATGTAACTTGAAATACCACTTACTTTGTAACTTGAGGTGTAGTCATGTTTGCTTCTAAACTGTATTTCAGATGGCCACTCTGACTTGGAAGTTTTCTCTCAAGCACAGGAAACCCAACAGCAGATTAGTCTGAGTATGGACGAGCTGGTGATGGTGCAGCTGGCTGTACAAAACATGTCCCAGGCACTTTGCCAATCTGTTGAAGTGCAGAGGAACATTGTGCATTCATTGCAGCAGCTGGTAACACTTACTGAGCACTTCATTAATGCCAACACCACCCACCAATAATTTATAGCATTTTAATGTTTACCTTTCATAAGTTTACCTTTATTAAGTTAAGTTATAAGACTAAGTTATCAAATTAAGTTATATTAAGCAATATTTCTTTTCTGTAGAATTAAGTTGTAGCAATTCTATCATTAACCTCGAGCAGCATGTTAATGTTAGTGCAATATAATACCAAACTTCACTGTGATACCTACAATGCTTCTGTGTTACTTAAAATACAAAAGTAAGATTAGTGTTTTGTGGTGACCTGCTGGTGGACATTTCTGTAAATAAGTTTATTTACTTTTTTTTTTTTTCAGGATGTGAACTATACTCATATATGTTATATTTTTCTTTTTCTTGCAAAGACTTTGGTAATTGGTAATTTTATTTTATTTTTAAATAAATCTACAGCACTTTTTTAATCTATTTGTGTTATTCATACCTAATACTAGCAAGCCACTTAAGTATTTGATGAATTTAAATGTTGCACTGATCTCTTTCATTTAGTATGCAGTGATACATGGAAAACCATTATTTCACTCATTACATGATTACTGACCTCACTTCCTTACTTCAGTGCTGGAAGAAGTTTTGTATGATTTCTTGCTACACAATTCTGCCTGAAGCACACTGACCCCTCTACAGCACAGCAGGGTTGGTATCAGCATGGGGCACTGCTTCATCCTCAAGAGGTGGTAGCTGTAAGCAGACTTTTGTGAGGGTCTGAGAGGTCTAGGGACTGGAACCTAACTGTTCCATTTGTTTAAAGTTATATTGTAGAGGAACAGTCATGTAGTTTGACATTTAGCATTCTGATGATCTAAAACTAGCCCAAACCATAATGACTTTCAGACATCTTTGTAGGAAAAAAAAAAAAAGAATGTTTATTTTTTGTTAAATGATGGTACACTTCTGACAAATTTCATTACCCCAACAACAAGTGTAAGAACATTCATGACTGTACTCGGTTAAATCTAATGTCCATGATACAGATATATCCTGTCAACTACCAGAAAAATAGTGACAAGTACGTATGTCATCAGGAACTTGATGCAGCAGTTGTGTAGGAGCAGGCAAGTATTAATTATTTTGACACACTTGATGGGTCTGTACTGCAAGCCACCTCCACAAGAGTGCAGGCACCTGTGAAAAGTGAGATTTCATACTACAAGAGGATTCATTACTTATAAAAGAGTATATCAAGTGTTCATTTATAACTAATGTCAAGGCTTATCACACTATGTTTTCTTATGCAATACCAGTAACCATGAGCAGTCACATGAAAATCAATAAAATACATGGTTGGGTAAACATGTGATGCAATAATGCTATATACCTGGCAATCTGGAGCAGTAGCTGAGGATCACTTCACTTGCATCACAAACAAGTTGGATGTTCAGAGGGAGTGATACCTTTTCCAGTTCAAGTAGAGGGCCTCATCCACACTTTGCTCCTTCATGGTAATGTGGCTGCCTGTGCACACAAAAGAAACTATTACATGATCATGTTACACAGTAGCTACATATATAGGAGGAGGCAGTAGACACCTGCCGAAACGATAATTACTCCCAGTGAGGTCTAAAGCACTGTTCAGGGGGTGCTGTGAACTTATCATTAAACCCAGCTGTGACCTCACTGAACGTTTCCCTTTGTGTCTCACAACACAAGGGGGTAGTCACAGCCTGCCCTCTAAAGACAACTCTCTTCCTCCACACAAAACTACAAGCACCTAATAACACACACACCCTTCACTCAAAAAATTTTAAAATCATGGCGACTCCTACACCAGCCTCGGAGTCCCCATCTGGGGAGGGGACCATAAATGTCCCCAGGTCGGACTGCCTTTCCGTCGACGACCCTAAGTGTCTTGACACCCCCCTCAACTTTTTCTTCATTAACTTCTGCAACATTCGCGGTCTAAGATCTAATTTTCAATCTGTAGAACACCACCTCTCCTCCTCTAAACCTCATCTTCTTTTCCTCACTGAAACTCAGGTGTCTGAGGCAACTGACAGTAGCCCCTTTTCTGTTCCCTCCTACTTTCTCTATCCTCATTTTCGATCCAAAGCTGGATGCTGCGTTTATGTGCGCAATGACTTAACCTGCTCTCGTGCCCACGCTCTTGAATCTTCCGAGTTTTCCACCATCTGGCTACGACTACAGAGTCATTCTCATACTAAATTTATCTGTGCTGTATACCTCTCTCCTAACTCCTCTGACTATAAGAAATTCTTTGACTACTTAACTTCCAAAGTGGAGCACATTCTGACCCTCTTCCCTTTTGCAGAGATCTCCATTCTTGGAGACTTCAATGTTCACCACCAGCTTTGGCTTTCCTCTCCCTTCACTGACCATCCTGGTGAACTAGCCTACAACTTTGCTATCCTCCATGACCTAGAGCAATTGGTGCAACACCCTACTCGTATTCCTGACCGTCTTGGAGATACGCCCAACATTCTTGACCTTTTCCTGACCTCTAATCCTTCTGCTTATGCTGTCACCCTTTCTTCTCCGTTGGGCTCCTCCGATCACAATCTCATATCTTTATTTTGTCCTATCACTCCAATCCCTCCTCAGGATCCCCCTAAGCGAAGGTGCCTCTGGTGTTTTGCCTCTGCTAGTTGGGGGGACCTGAGGCGGTATTTTGCTGATTTTCCTTGGAATGACTACTGCTTCCGTGTCAGAGACCCGTCTTTGTGTGCTGAGCGCATAACAGAGGTGATAGTGTCTGGCATGGAGGCGTACATTCCTCACTCTTTTTCTCGTCCTAAACCTTCTAAACCTTGGTTTAACACAGCTTGTTCTCGTGCTATACATGATAGAGAAGTGGCCCACAAAAGGTACTTAAGCCTTCCTTCACCAGAATCTCATGCACTTTATATTTCTGCCCGGAACCATGCCAAGTCTGTTCTCCAACTAGCCAAAAACTCCTTCATTAACAGAAAATGTCAAAACCTTTCAAGATCTAACTCCCCTCGTGATTTCTGGCATCTAGCCAAAAATATCTCCAATAACTTTGCTTCTTCTTCTTTCCCTCCTCTACTTCAACCAGATGGCACCACTGCTATCACATCTATTTCTAAAGCTGAACTCTTTGCTCAAACCTTTGCTAAAAACTCTACCTTGGACGATTCTGGGCTTGTTCCTCCCTCTCCTCCACCCTCTGACTACTTCATGCCTCGTATTAAAATTCTTCGTAATGATGTTTTCCATGCCCTCGCTGGCCAAAACCCTCAGAAGGCTTATGGACCTGATGGGGTCCCTCCTATTGTTCTCCGAAACTGTGCCTCCGTGCTTGCACCTTGCCTAGTCAAACTCTTTTAGCTCTGTCTGTCAACATCTACCTTTCCTTCTTGCTGGAAGTTTGCCTACATTCAACCTGTTCCTAAAAAGGGTGACCGCTCTAATCCCTCAAACTACCGTCCTATTGCTTTAATTTCCTGCTTATCTAAAGTTTTTGAATCTATCCTCAACAGGAAGATTCTTAAACATCTATCACTTCACAACCTTCTATCTGATCGCCAGTATGGGTTCCGTCAAGGCCGCTCTACTGGTGATCTTCTGGCTTTCCTTACTGAGTCTTGGTCATCCTCTTTTAGAGACTTTGGTGAAACTTTTGCTGTTGCCTTGGACATATCAAAAGCCTTTGATAGAGTCTGGCACAAAGCTTTGATTTCCAAACTACCCTCCTACGGTTTCTATCCTTCTCTCTGTAACTTCATCTCAAGTTTCCTTTCTGACCGTTCTATTGGTGCTGTGGTAGACGGTCACTGTTCTTCTCCTAAATCTATTAACAGTGGTGTTCCTCAGGGTTCTGTCCTGTCACCCACTCTCTTCTTATTATTCATTAATGATCTTCTAAACCAAACTTCTTGTCCTATCCACTCCTATGCTGATGATACCACCCTGCACTTTTCCACGTCTTTTCATAGACGTCCAACCCTTCAGGAGGTAAACATATCACGCAGGGAAGCCACAGAACGCCTGACTTCTGATCTTTCTAAAATTTCTGATTGGGACAGAGCAAACTTGGTATTGTTCAATGCCTCAAAAACTCAATTCCTCCATCTATCAACTCGACACAATCTTCCAGACAACTATCCCCTCTTCTTCAATGACACTCAACTGTCCCCCTCTTCTACACTGAACATCCTCGGTCTGTCCTTTACTTATAATCTGAACTGGAAACTTCACATCTCATCTCTAGCTAAAACAGCTTCTATGAAGTTAGGTGTTCTGAGACGTCTCCGCCAGTTTTTCTCACCCCCCCAGCTGCTAACTCTGTACAAGGGCCTTATCCGTCCATGTATGGAGTATGCTTCACATGTCTGGGGGGGTTCCACTCATACTGCTGTTCTAGACAGGGTGGAATCAAAAGCTTTTCGTCTCATCAACTCCTCTCCTCTAACTGACTGTCTTCAGCCTCTCTCTCACCGCCGCAATGTTGCATCTCTAGCTGTCTTCTACCGCTATTTTCATGCTAACTGCTCTTCTGATCTTGCTAACTGCATGCCTCCCCTCCTTCCGCGGCCTCGCTGCACAAGACTTTCTTCTTTCTCTCACTCCTATTCTGTCCACCTCTCTAACGCAAGAGTTAACCAGTATTCTCAATCATTCATCCCTTTCTCTGGTAAACTCTGGAACTCCTTGCCTGCTTCTGTATTTCCACCTTCCTATGACTTGAATTCCTTCAAGAGGGAGGTTTCGAGACACTTGTCCACCAATTTTTGACCACTGCTTTGACCCTTTTAGGGACTGGCATTTCAGTGGGCATTTTTTTTTATTAGATTTTTGTTGCCCTTGGCCAGTGTCCTTCCTACATAAAAAAAAAAAAAAAAATAAATAAATAAATATATATATATATATATATATATATATATATATATATATATATATATATATATATATATATATATATATATATATATATATACATAAAATATGAAAACTTTTTAATGCTTAACAGGAACTTGAGGCTGTGAGATACCTTTCACTCAAAGGAAACACCGATGAAGTGATAGATTATAACAACAGCACTAAATTTAAAATAAAATACATTATTGTTAATCTTACCATCAATGGCCCCAATAACCGTTAGGAAATTTTTAATCCTGAAGAACTGGTGTGCAGTTCTCCTTTGATCAAGGTGTGTTGGAGGCATCTTGATTTCCTGCACTGACTTATCACTCAACACGGTGCACACACACACTTGAAGACCCTGCTGACACTTGCTTGCATAGGTCCTGAAAGCAGATTATAAGCCATTAGTTTTCATTTTATTTATTTATTTATTTTAAATAAGATATATGTTTCTGCTGTAAGAGAGAGAGAGAGAGAAAAAAAAAAAAAAAAAAAACAGCAGCAATGTAATGTGATCCTTGTAGCTGTAGTACAGTGTTGTTTCCATGAGTGCAGCCGTATTCACGCACACATTACATGTCAACTTTTTTTGCCAGCAGTATAATAAATCAAGTTATCCTCAAGACAGTGTTAGAAACATGTCAGAAATAAACCTACAAGTCTAGAAATATTTGTACACATGAATAATAATGTGGTGTGTGAGGAAGGGACAGCCCCAGGGGTACTTGACAGAAGGTTTGGTAAGGTTGGCATCATCCCTCATCCCTCCTTATCAATTGTGCACTCACATATTTTGACACTATTAACTAATCTTGGCATGTTCCTAACACTGGATTACAACTTTATAAACTGTGGCATGCAGCAGGTTGACTTTTATGCCTTTTATCCTTGAAAGTCAGCCACACTTAAGTATTATTCACCACACTGAACATCAGTTTATTCACCTACAAAAGTTATTTATGGGATATTATGCAATTTGTTTACACAAAAAGTAGTGGTAATTGTTTGGAGTCCTCTCTTGTCCTTATTACACGTCTATCCTCTTCCATTCTTTCACATATACAGTACCTCTTGATAAACCTGAAACATATATGTACCCCCATCCTTCAGGGGTTCCACAGGTTATGCTAACTTATAGTAGTGTCCTTAAGGGTGGGTCTAGCCCCTGTGGTTATGTTGGATTAGGTAATGTTTCTTATAAAAGTGTACGGTGACTAACCTAATCTCTGGGGGGCCTTCGCCCATCCCTTGGACTCCCTGAAGGGCAGGGGCACTTCTTCCTCGCCTTAAAGTTACGTTTTATGTGTATCTAAAGGTATATGCGAAGAATGTAAGAGAATAGACCATTAATAAGGTCAGGGAAAGGGCTCCCTGATAACTTCCACAACAGCCAGCCCCTGTACTGAAGCATGCAACACCAGTATCATCTTACCAGCAGTGTCTCCAATGACGTTTTGGAAGGGCCCACTGGCAAACAGTCTCTGGGCCAGCAGAACCTGGGTGTGAGTTGGTAATGCCTGGCTATGCCTTGTCCTTCTCTCCAGCTGAGGCTGCATCTCCTCAAACAAGAGGTTTAGTAGGTCTGCCGCGGGAAGCGATATTTGATCATGAGCTCATTATCACTCAATGCCAAGGGGTCGTGGCGATCCTGAAAGCGCCTTTCTTGCCTCAAGGCACGAACGTGGTAGTATGTTAAGAAAATATCCAATATATGCACAAGAAACGACGAAAACAATACGTAATCACAGTACACACTTGTTAGTGGGTGGGGGAATGGGGAGTGCGCACGTGTGGGACAAATCAGCCTCTTCATTTGTTTTCAGTGTTCCATGCAAGATTTCACTTTATGCATCACAAAACCATGCTTCCTTGCTGGTAAAGCTTGTAAACAATTAAAAAAAGGTTATTTTGTGCACATAAATATTTATATAAGAGTTTTCAGGCGAGGTGGAGTTAACCTACATCACCTCAGGAGGTTGTAACTTTACAACCTTGCTACTATGGCAACACCAACCTCTTATGCGTTCGTGGATACCATATGGCGGTCCGAGGTTGATAATGGGCGCTGATCGCAGTTTGTTAAAAGTAGCAACCGTTTCGTGGATCTGGCCCCTGGATGCTTAAGAGAGAGAGAGAGAGAGAGAGAGAGAGAGAGAGAGAGAGAGGGAGAAGGTGATGGGGAGAGTAAGAGGGGAAGGTGAGAATGTCAGTCAGGTGATGTTTAGGTAAATGGAAGGTGATAGGGAAAGATTACGGTGTTTGTGAAAAGAAAGATAAGAAAAAGTGAGAGAGAGAGAGAGAGAGAGAGAGAGAGAGAGAGAGAGAGAGAGAGAGAGAGAGAGAGAGAGAGAGAGAGAGAGAGAGATGACAGGTTATGTCAAGGAAATATGGAAGAGAAATGACGAAGAGTGAAGGAAATTTGAGCGACACAGCAAATGTACGAGGGAAAATATAAAAGAAGAAATGAGGAAGAGAAAAAAATGAAGAACTATAAAAAAAAAAAAACAGACGAGAAATAAGTGAGAAAGGAAAGAAGTGAGGGAAAGATGTAATATTAAGGCGAACACACACACACACACACACACACACACACACACACACACACACACACACACACACACATCAGACAAACCAACAAGAATTGAATGAACCGTCACCATCACCATCATCATCATCAGCACATTATCACAGCACAGCCATCACAGTCGCATCACCTTCAAATCACCACCTCCCCCTTTCTCCTCCTCCCTCTCCCTCCCCTCTGCTCTCCCCACCTTCAATTTTCGAGAGAGAGAGAGAGAGAGAGAGAGAGAGAGAGAGAGAGAGAGAGAGAGAGAGAGAGAGAGAGAGAGATCGTATCAGTATGTTTCCCCCAACCCCCCGACAAAATTACCCAGGTGAAGAAAAAATGGGAAACAAAAACAAGGGTCAGCTGGAGGAAAAGGGAGGAAAAGGGAGGAAAGGTAAGGGGAATAGGAGAAGGGAAGAAGGGAGTAGGAATGGTGAAAGAGGGAGGGGGTGACAGGAAAGGGCTCACATATTAGTTTCCTGCTGTCATGGTGATTCTCTCTCTCTCTCTCTCTCTCTCTCTCTCTCTCTCTCTCTCTCTCCTTGCAAACTTAATGGACTGTCATAGCATCATTAGCACTCAAAGGATTAACAGGTAAAATATATAAATTCTATCTTTCTTTTCTTCTCTCTCTCTATTAACCCAAACATTTTTTTTTTTGCAATAGTATCCAGAATTACCAAAGAATACCCATACCAATAAAATATATAAACTTTGTAATGAATCAACCTTTCCCCTTGAGTAATTACAAACGTGACAAAAGCCAAGCACACACCAAACAACACAAGATAAAGAGTTGTGATTGGTCTTCCCTCTGAGTGTTACCACCTCCAGGCAAGACGAGACCAGACCCAGGCCCCCAGGAAGCAACACAAGGCAGGCTATACACACCACTGAATCACGCAGCTACGGACGTACTGCACCAGCTAATCAGCGCTCACTTTACAAACACTCCTTGCATCGTATCCTCCCTCCTCCATTTCTAATTCGACTCTTTACTTTCCTCCATTCCTCTAACCTGTTTCCTCCCTCTCTCTCCCTCCCTTCACCCTTCAGTTTCCTTTCTTTCCCTCTCCATGTCTTTTTTTTTCTCTCTCTCTCTCTTCCTTCTTCCTAACTTTTCCTCCTCTTTCCAGTTTCCTTTCCACTCCATCTTTCCCTCTCTTCTCTCCTCTCTTTTCTCCTCACCTACCTCTCCTCTGAATACACGAAAGAAGTGAGAATGAAAAGAGAAGAAAAGAGAAGAGCGGAAGGGGAGAGAAGTATTGGACTAGTAGTAGTAGTAGTAGTAGTAGTAGTAGTAGTAGTAGGAGGAGGAGGAGGAGGAGGAGGAGGAGGAGGAAATGAAGGAAAGAGGGAAAGAAAGAGAGCAGAGAGGGAGAAAAGGGAGAAAAATGAAAGAAGGAGGAGGAGGAGGAAGAGGAGGAGGAGGAGGAGGAGGAGGAGGAGGAGGAGGAGGAGGAGGAAGTAGGAAAAGGAAGGTGGAGGAAAAGGAAAGCAGAGAGAGAAGAGAAGAAGAAAGAAATACGTAGGAGAGAGAGAGAGAAGTGTAGAACAGAGATGGGAGGAGGAGGAAGAGGAGAAACAGGAGAAGGAGGAGGAGGATGGGGGAACAGGTCGCCTTGCTTCACTTACCTGCTTAACTAATGAGATGCAAATTTGCGAGCAGTGATAACTAAGGTTGACACAGGAGACAAAACCCTTCCACACCTGCAACAATTAGGCCTCCTCTCCCTAACACTCGGAGAGCCTACTGCAATTCCGCTGGAGAAGGAGAGGTTGGCTGAATCTCTCTCACTTTCAATCTTCTTCTCTCCCTCCCCCCTCTCTCTCTCTCTCTCTCTCTCTCTCTCTCTCTCTCTCTCTCTCTCTCTCTCTCTCTCTCTCTCTCTCTCTATTTATTTATGTTTATATATTCACTTATTTATTTCTATTTCCATCTCCTATAAGGTACAGTGGCGGACAGAACTCTCATTTTTATTACATTTCTCGTGTTCCCTCAAGCTTACGTCCACGAATTCTCA
>NW_026973716.1:560000-562500 GCF_035594125.1 Scylla paramamosain
GAGAGAGAGAGAGAGAGAGAGAGAGAGAGAGAGAGAGAGGGAAACGGAAGATGGAAAGATGATAGAATAAATAGAAATGAGGAAAAATACAAAAAAAAAGAAAAAGAAAATAGGGAAGAGAAGAGAAGGAAGAGAAAGTCGGAGAGGAAGAAAAAAACAGAAATAGAAAAACAGAAGAGAGAAAAAGAGATACAGGAAAGATGAATAAAAAAAAGGGGAAGACAGAGAGATATGAGGAGTGAAGGAAAAAGAGGGGAGGGAAAAAAAGGAAGGAGAAAAGGAGGAGAGACAAGAGAAAAGAAAGTAAAGGGGATAAAGAGAAAAGACGAAAAATCAATATCAGAAAGAGATAATGAAAAAATAAAGAGATGAATAAAAATGGGAAAAGAGAAAGAGAGGCAAAGAAAAGAGAGAGAATGAAGGAGAAAGGAAAAGAGGGGAAAGAAGACATGGAAAAGAGGAACAGCGAAAACAGGAAGAGAGTTAAAGGAGTCAGGAAGAGAGTAGAGAGAGAGAGAGAGAGAGAGAGAGAGAGAGAGAGAGAGAGAGAGAGAGAGAGAGAGAGAGAGAGAGAGAGAGAGAGAGAGGCGAAACCTTCGGTAAATGGAGATCTTGAGCCTCTAAATAACCAAGAGAGAGAGAGAGAGAGAGAGAGAGAGAGAGAGAGAGAGAGAGAGAGAGAGAGAGAGAGAGAGAGAGAGAGAGAGAAAGCAAAGTGCAATATGAAAAGAGGAGGCGGAAGCGCAGGTTTTGAAAATGGGAGGAGAGAAGGGGAGAAGGGGGAGGAGGGGAGAGGAAGGAGAAGGAAGGGGGGCTAGGGATGAGAGTGACTGTTGGCAAAGGAGAGGGAGATGAAGAGGTGGGGGGAGGAAGAAGGTGAAGAGGAAAACATTATTATTATTATCATTATTATTATTATTATTATTATTATTATTATTATTATTATTATTATTACTATTACTTTTGTGGTGGAGATGAGTGGAGGATTCTAGTTGTTTTTGTAATTGGAGGAGGAGGAGGAGGAGGAGGAGGAGGAGGAGATAAGGTTGGTTAGGCAGCGTTAGGCCTCTACATTCTGCCATTCTTTTCCCCCTCTCAGCAATCTGGCCTAGGGGGGAGGAGGAGGAGAAGGAGAGAGGCAGGGAAGGACAGGGTGTGTGTGACTAACTGTCTCACTGATTGTTGAGAAATTTGCTGAGTGTGTGGTGGTGGTGGTGGTGGTGGTGGTGGTGGTGATTAAGATGATGTTGGTGCTGGTGATAGTAACAATTCTAGTTCCATATTACCACTACTACTACTACTACTACTAATACTACTACTACCATCATTATTATTATTATTATTATTATTATTATTATTATTATTATTATTATTATTATTATTGTTGCAGCAGCAGAAGCAGCAGCAGCAACAGCAGCAGCAGCAGCAGCAGCAGTAGTAGTAGTAGTAGTAGTAGTAGTAGTAGTAGTAGTAGTAGTAGTAGTAGTAGTAGTAGTAATACTACCGCTGCTGCTGCTGCTGTAGTAGTAGTAGTAGTAGTAGTAGTAGTAGTAGTAATGCTACCGCTGCTGCTGCTACTGCTTCTGCTGCTGCTGCTGCTGCTGCTGCTGCTGCTGCTGCTACTATTACCACCACCATCACCACAACAACAACAACAACAACAACAACAACAGCAGCAGCAGCAGCAGCAGCAACAACAACAACAACAGCTACTACTACTACTACTACTACTACTAATAATAATAATAATAAAAACAATAATAATAATAATAATAATAATAATAACAATAACAAAACAGTAACAAAAACAGGATGATAATGAACATAATGGCAATAACAATGATCATGTTAGCGCCGATTACTGTCACTAATGAAGGAAATTATGGCCATATATATTTTGTTCAATGCTCTCTCTCTCTCTCTCTCTCTCTCTCTCTCTCTCTCTCTCTCTCTCTCTCTCTCTCTCTCTCTCTCTCTCTCTCTCTCTCTCATTCCGGAAACACACAACACCTTTGGGTCTCATTCGAGGAGGAGGAGGAGGGGGAGGAGGAGGAGGAGGAGGAGGAGGAGGAGGAGGAGGAGGAAGGAGAACAAAAGCAAATAGAAACAAGAAGCAAAAGACACAAGAAAGATTGAAGTGGATGGAAAAGATCAAATAAAAGATAAAGGAGAATTAAACACAAGAATAAAAGAATATAATTAGAGAAAGAAAGGAATGATTCAGGAAGAGGTAAATAACGCAGGTAAATACGAATATGAGAGAAGAGATGGAGAACAACAAAAAAGAAAAAGAAGAACGTGAAAAAAATGAGAAAAATCTTGAACAAGGAAGAAAAATAATTGGAATAAAAAGAGTGACAATAGAAAAGGGATAAATTTGGAAGAGGAAAAATAAAGCGTGATAAAGAAAGAGGTAATCGGGAGAATTAAGGACAACAAAGAAGAGGGAGGTAAATAGAAAATTAATGAGGAGAGAGAACTGAATAAACGATAATAAAGA
>NW_026973716.1:567500-570000 GCF_035594125.1 Scylla paramamosain
GCTGAAAATTATATCAAACAGCAAGAGAGGTAAGATAATTATAATAAATAGTAAAGCAGGCAGTAAGAATGAACAAACCAAGAGATATATGTATTATAATAGAAAGATCTTCAGGCAAGACAGATAATATATACAAGAATCTGACACGAGATTAGGCTATAGGAAATAATGAAGCAAACTGAGGAAATAAATAAATGGAGAGATGTAATCATTATAATAAAAAAAACACTAAAGACAAGATAAGACAAGATGGGGTCCCTCCTATTGTTCTCCAAAACTGTGCCTCCGTGCTTGCACCTTGCTTAGTCAAACTCTTTCAACTCTGTCTGTCAACATCTACCTTTCCTGCTTGCTGGAAGTTTGTCTACATTCAGCCTGTTCCTAAAAAGGCTGACCGTTCTAATCCCTCAAACTACCGTCCTATTGTTTTATATTCCTGCTTCTCTAAAGTTTTTTAATCTATCCTCAACAAGAAAATTTTTAAACATGTATCACTTCACAACCTTCTACCTGAACACCAGTATGGATTCCGTCGATGCCGCTCTACTAGTGATCTTTTGGTTTTCCTTACTGAGTCTTGGTCATCCTCTTTTAGGGATTTTGGTGAAACTTTTGGTGTTGCTGTAGACATACCTAAAGCTTTTGATACAGTCTGGAACAAAGCTTTGATTTCCAAATCAGCCTCCTACGGCTTCTATCCTTCTCTCTGTAACTTCATTTCAAGTTTTCTTTCTGATCGTTCTATTGCTGCTGTGGAAGACGGCCACTGTTCTACTAAACAGTGGTGTTCCTGAGGGTTGGGGAAGAGCAAACTTAGTATTGTTCAACGCCTCAAAAACTCAGTTTCTCAATCTATCAGTTAGACACAACCTTCCAGACAACTATTTCCTCTTCTTCAATGACACTCAACTGTCCCCCTCTTCTACACTGAACATCCTTGGTCTGTCCTTTACTTATAACCTAAACTGGAAGCTTCACATCTCATCTCTAGCTAAAACATCTTCTGTGAAGTTAGGCGTTCTGAGTTATCGCCGCCAGTATTTCTCCCTCCCTCCTCATCCCCAGCTACTAACTCTGTCCAGAGGCCTTATCCGTCCATGTATGGAGTATGCTTCACATATATGGGGAGGTTCGCTGATGCCGCTATTTTAGACAGGGTGAAATCGAAAGCTTTTTGCCTTATCAATTCCTTTCTCTAACTGACTGTCTTCAGCCTCTTTCTCATCGCCTCCCCTCCTTCCGCCGTCTCGCTACACAAGACTCTTCTTTCTTTCATCCCTATTCTGTCCACCCCCTTAATGCAGGAGTTAACCAGTATTCTCAATCATTCATCCCTTTCTCCGGTAAACTCTGGAGCTCCCTGCCTGCTTCTGTATTTCCACTTTCCTATGTCTTCAACCCTTTCAAGAGGGGAGGTTTCAAGACTTCAACTTTCGATGATTCTCTTGACATCTCTTTTGGGACTAGCATCTCAGTGGGATTCTTTTTTCTCGTGTGTGTTTCCTTTGGCCAGTGACACTCTTACGTAAAAAAAAAAAAAAAAAAACATATACGGGAATCTGGCATGAGGTTAGGTTAGATAAGGCAGGCATTAACAATAAACAGTAAAGCAAACTGAGAAAATAAATAAACGAAGAAATCTAATTATTATAGTAAAAAGATGTAAAGGCCAGACAGACAATGTATACGACAATCTGGCACAAGGTTTTGTTTCTTACCTTGTTGTGACATAGAACTCTGTCTTAAGCCATCCTTAGAAGCTCCTGCAGGGGAAAAAAGACATCATTAGCATCCATTCTCTCTCTCTCTCTCTCTCTCTCTCTCTCTCTCTCTCTCTCTCTCTCTCTCTCTCTCTCTCTCTCTCTCTCTCTCTCTCTCTCTCTCTTTTACTCCCTTTTACTTTTTTTTAATTGATTTATTTGTTTCTTCCATCACTATTTCTTTCTTTATTCCATCATCTCACTTTCTATATTTTCTTTACTTCCTTTTCTTTTCGCCTTCTTTCCGTTCTTTCTTTCCTCCTTCCTTCCTTTCTTCGTTCTTACTTTACAATTACATACACACAAAAACACTTTACTCTCTCTCTCTCTCTCTCTCTCTCTCTCTCTCTCTCTCTCTCTCTCTCTCTCTCTCTCTCTCTCTCTCTCTCTCTCTCTCTCTCTCTCTCTCTCTCTCTCTGTTCAAATCACTGCCGGTTCAAAGGGGATTTAATTAATTTCGCCGAAAATGAATGGTTTGAAAAAAAATAAAATCAATTGAGGTCCAGCAAAGGTTTGTGTGTGTGTGTGTGTGTGTGTGTGTGTGTGTGTGTGTGTGTGTGTGTGTGTGTGTGTGTGTGTGTGTGTGTGTGTGTGTGTGTGTGTGTGTGTTGGTACGCCATTTATTGCATGGAGTTTGTGACTGACATCTGCGAATGTTGTGCATATGCATGTATGTATGTATGTATGTATGTAAGTATGTATGTGCTACATGTATGTATGTATGTATGTATGCAATCCAA
>NW_026973716.1:585000-587500 GCF_035594125.1 Scylla paramamosain
TTTTCTCTCCTTCAATTTTCCATTCACAAAATCATCTTTACAGAAATCTTCGAATAAATGTTCTTTTTTACAAATCTTTTATTCTTTTTTTTCTTTTATAAATTTTTCATTCTTTATATTTTTTTTTCTCTTTTAACGAATATGAAAAAAAAAACCTTATGTACTACAAGTAAGTAAGAAAAAGACTTCCGACCAACACGAAACAAACAAAACGACCCACACTCATAAATAAGAAAAATAAGAAAAAAAGAAGAAAAAAACTTCACAACACAAAACAAACACAAGAACCAACACCCACACGCAACACCAACGGAAAAATCACCACACACACACACACACACACAAACAAAATAAATAAAGAAAAGGAGAGCAAGAAAACTCCATAACCGCCCTTCCCCACACACACACACACACGCCTAAATAAATGAAGAAGCCTCAGCATCTCCGTACCACCAACTCTGTGTGTGTGACGCCCCTGAAGTGTTACGCACCACAGTCACCCACGCTGGGATGTCATTAGGGTGAGATGCATCACCCTGCCCGTGACCTTCTATGGGCCGCGGAGAAGGACGAGGGAATTATACACGATTCACGACTAATATATTTTCTTTACGCAAACACATCGTGAATAAATTGCATGCACCGCCACAGAGGGAGAGAGAGAGAGAGAGAGAGAGAGAGAGAGAGAGAGAGAGAGAGAGAGAGAGAGAGAGAGAGAGAGAGAGAGAGAGTGTGAGAGGGGAAAAAATGTATATACTGTATCTAAATTGTATAAACCACCACTGTGAAGAGAAACGAAAATATGTATTGTATTCAGATTGTATAAGCCAGAGAGAGGAAAAAAATAAATAAAGGGAGAAAATAAATATACATCTACAGTAAATTCTATAAACCACTATTGGGAAGAGATACAAAAATATGCACTGTATTAAGACTGTACCAGCCGCCAGTCAAAATAAACAAAGTAGAGGAATGTATACTGTATCTAAATTCTAAACCATAAGGAAAAATACAAACATGTCTACTGTGCTTAACCTATACTGTATAAGCCACCATTGGAAAAATACAAGAATATCTACTGTATCTTAATTATATAAACGCGATAGGGAGGAAAATGCAGCAATACCGTTTCTAGAAATATGTAAACTTCACAAAGTAAGGGAAATAATTGAAAAGGTACAGGAAGCAAGTAGATAATTGAAAAAAAAAGTAATATTTATATGAACATTCACAAATAACTGGGTAGGAGTGGGGCTGAAACAGACATGTAACGAAAATTGAAGTAAAATAAGGGAATAAATGAAAAACTGGCCGAAGAGAATGAGAAAATAAGAAAATTAGGAAAAATAAAGAAATGTACACTAAAAGAAAAAAAAATACCACAGTTCATAAATCTTCGAAAAAAAAAAAACATTCAATATGAAAAAAAAATAGGAAAAAAATATACCAACCACAAAATTGCAAAATTTCCAAAACTTCAGAAAGCAAAGGGAATTAGATAAATAAAAACAATAATAAATAGAGAAACGAATCAATGAACAAATAAATAAGTAACACCTACAAAAGCAACAAAAAATAAATAAATAAAAGAGAATAAGAAAATAAAAAAAAGACCAGAAAAATACAGAACCAACGAACTGAAAAAAAAAACACGTGTTTCTTTACTTCTTCTTCCCTCCTCCTCTTCCCCTCCCTTCTTCCTTCCCCTCTCCCTCAAGTATCATTAAGTGTTCGTAATGGCCCGTGCAACCAGGAAGGGGAGGAGAGAGAGAGAGAGAGAGAGAGAGAGAGAGAGAGAGAGAGAGAGAGAGAGAGAGAGAGAGAGAGAGAGAGAGAGAGAGAGAGAGAATGGGGGGAAGGGATGGAAAGGAATGGAAGATGGAAAAAATCTGAAAGGAAATGAGGAAAAGATTCACGTTAAGGAGGAGGAGGTGGAGGAGGAGGAGGAGGAGGAGGAGGAGGAGGAGGAGTAGGAGGAGGAGGAGGAGGAGGAGGAGGGAAACAGAGAGATAATAGTTAAGAAAGATGGGATAAGAGGAAAATAAGAAGAGAAGATGGACAGAGAGAGGGAGGAAAATAATGAGAGAGAGAGAGAGAGAGAGAGAGAGAGAGAGAGAGAGAGAGAGAGAGAGAGAGAGAGAGAGAGAGAGAGAAAAGGGGGAGGAAAAATGACGGGCTAATGAGGCAAGGAAGAGAAGAAAGAGGGAAGGAGGAAGAAAGAAAGCACACCAGAGAAAAAGAGAGAAAAAATAAAGAATTAACGAATGACACAAGACAGGAAACAAGAAACAAATAAAAGAAAAAAACAAACAAAGATGAAACAGACAACACAAAGAATGAGAAATGGAATTGAGATAGAGAATGAGACAGAGAGAGAGAAAAAGAAAGAGAGAGAAGGGAAAACGTAGGCAGGATGGAAGAGATGAGAAATGAACCGGAGGATGAAGTGATGGGAAGTGATGGAAGTGGAGGAAATGAGAAAAGGGAGAGAGGAAGAGAG
>NW_026973716.1:592500-595000 GCF_035594125.1 Scylla paramamosain
TGTCAGGAAAAGTATTTAATCCAGAGGTTAAGATAGATGGGTATACAATGTTCTATAAAGATAGAGAAAACAGGAGAGGAGGAGGTGTCGCGTTATACGTTAGGGACACATTACAGTGCTGTATGAACAATAGAATTAAAACAGATAACAAAGCAGAGTCGATATGGGTAGATATTAAGGAAGGATCGCAGTCAGTAGTACTAGGGGTAGTTTACAGACCACCGACCAGTACAGAGGAAATTAACACCTCACTGTGGCAGGAATTAAATAGAGCAGGCAGGTACAGTCAGGTATGTGTGGTAGGAGATTTTAATTTTAGGAATATCGACTGGAGTCTGATTGTGGGTAACAAGGAAGCAGAGGAATTCCTTAAGGTAATTCAGGATAATTTTTTAAAACAGGTAGTCGTAGAACCCACAAGGGGGAATAATATTCTAGATTTAATTCTTACTAACAGGGAGGAAGCAGTCACGCAGGTAGAGGTTGGAGGACAGCTAGGTAACAGTGACCATAGGGAAATTAGGTACAATCTAGAATGGGAAGAAACTGTTAGAAATAAAAACACTAGTAAAATACCTGACTTTAGGAGAGCAGATTTTGAAGAATTAAAAAGGTACCTCCAAGGAGTGGACTGGCAAAGGATGCAGGGTGAGGTCAGGTCAGGGACGGAGTTCAGAGAGATAAGGCAGGATGAGGGAGGTGAGGTGAGGCTCCAGAAGGGAGGAGGAAAGAGGAAGGGGGGAGATAGGTGTGAGTATCTTGGAATGTCAGGTCATGGTGAAATGAGAGAGGTAAGGTCGAGGCGAGTTGATGAGGGAGGGGAGAGGATGGTAGGGAACGAGATGAGGGGTTTAGGTGAAGTAAATGTAGATGAATTGTATAAATATTTCGTAGATAAAGTTCATACAGGTCAATTAGCAAATATCCCATATAAAACAATAAGATCACAAAAAAATGACCCTAAATGGATGACTGCTAGGTTAAAGCATTATATAGGGCGTAAGAGAAGTGTATATAAGAGATTAAAGGCAGGTGAGGAAGTTTTAAGGACACAGTATAATGAATTACTTAGAACAGTCAGGAAGTTAACGAGGAAAGCTAAGGACAATTATGAATTAAAGGTAGCCAGCCAGGCGAAGACGGACCCCAAGGGATTTTATCAGGTATACAGGACGAAAAATAAGGATACTGTAGGTCCATTAAAGGCAGCAGATGGGGAGCTGGTTAGTTCTGGGGAGGAGATTAGTAAACTTCTGAATGATTATTTTTTAACTGTCTTCACTCAGGAAAACATGCAGGATATGCCAGATAGTGAACAGGTGTTTAGAGCAGATGAGTATGAGAAGCTGACGGATATTTCCATAACTAGGGAGATAGTGGAGCAGGAGATAGATAGGCTAAAAAAGTTCAAGTCACCAGGACCTGATGAAATATATCCCAGAGTACTGAAGGAATGTAAAAAGATTATTAGTGAGCCGTTAGTTTCTGTCTTTAGGAAATCACTGGAGTCGGGTGAGGTACCAGTAATGTGGAGGCAGGCTAATGTAGTACCCATCTTTAAGAAAGGGGATAAAACTTTAGCGTCTAATTATAGACCTGTCAGCTTAACTTCAGTTGTAGGTAAAATGTTAGAGTCAATAATAGCCAGGAACATTAGGGAACATTTAGACAAACATAACTTGATAAATCAGTCACAGCATGGCTTCACGAAGGGGAAGTCTTGCCTGACAAACTTGTTAAGTTTTTACAGTAAGGTGTACGAGGCAGTAGATAATGGTGATAGTTATGATATCTTATATCTGGACTTTAGTAAAGCATTCGACAAGGTGCCCCATCAAAGGCTCCTGAGAAAGGTTAGGGCGCACGGGATAGATGGGAAGGTGTTAGGTTGGATAGGGTCATGGCTTGGTAACAGGCGACAGAGAGTGCTAATAAACGGCTCGAAATCCGAGTGGGGTCATGTCATTAGTGGGGTGCCACAGGGATCAGTATTAGGGCCATTATTATTTCTAATATATATCAATGACTTGGATAGTGGAATTAGTAGCGATGTTAGTAAATTTGCGGATGACACAAAGATAGGTAGATTAATTAGGTCAGAAGCGGATGCCATCGCCTTGCAGACAGACTTAGATAGAATGAATGAATGGACGGATAGATGGCAAATGCAATTTAATATCAATAAATGCAAAGTGCTTAGCGTAGGTAGAGGAAACCCACACAATAGGTACACATTAAACACCCAAACTCTGGTAGGTACAGGGTACGAGAAAGATTTAGGAGTTATAGTTAGCTCTGAACTCCGTCTAGGGAAACAATGCATAGAAGCCAGAAACAAGGCAAATAGGGTACTAGGATTCATTTTTAGGAGTGTTAAAAGTAGAAGGCCGGAAGTAATATTAAAGTTATACTTGGCGCTGGTCAGACCTCATCTAGACTACGCTGTGCAGTTCTGGTCCCCACATTACAGGAAAGATATAGGTCTATTAGAATCAGTACA